>NW_020799189.1:31483-33591 GCF_003259725.1 Athene cunicularia | reverse complement strand
TACTTTAAGGTTGTTACCTCAGCCCTAGTTTGGTCAAGAGGCTTTGGCATCTTGGGACTTGTTTGTTTGTTTGTTTTTAAAAAAGCAAGCCTTGCAACATTTTTCCTTGGGGATCTGATGAAGCATGTCTGTAACGATGTCTTGGGGTTTTTTGAGTTCCTTTGAATCGCTGGGTAACTAGGGATGGAGGCGTGTTTCCTCTCTGGCAGCGTAATGCTGTGCTGCTGCACATGGAGCCTGTTTCTGCCGAAGTTTGGGAATTTATGTTGAGTAGAGATTTTGCCAGTAATTTGCCTCACAATAGCTTTGGGCCTTCTACTGGAGAACCAGTTTGAGGTTTTGCTTTTCCTGAGAGCTGATTTCTGAGCTTTTGTGAGACCAGGTTGTCTGGACTATAATTGACTGCTCCGCTTTGCTCCTCTGCTTCTGGGATCAAACCTGCATAGCCTTCGTAGGGAATGGTAGATTAAGTCCCCTGCCCCTGCAGAAGGAATACTGTCAAGAGTAGTTGTGGAAAACCACTTATCACTTTGCTTAAAACTGCTTTGTGTTGTCTTAGTAACAGTAAATTTGTGGGGTGACTTAAGCAGCTTCTGCCATGACCAGAAGATAGCGACTGCTGTTCAGCGCTCAAAAGCATGAAAACCCTCCAAGAAAAAAAGCGTATTTTCTTTCAGATACTCTTCGCTCCTTACTCTTCTCCTTGATCCTTGAGGTGGTTAAAAAAAGGAGCTCAGGTACTGTGGTGGTATTCATCACTTAAAAACTAAATGGAAGTAGAAAATAAAAAATAAATTTTAAGTGTAATTTTTCTAACTTGTATATTTAGATTAGCCTTTTATGCAGTAGTGTGTTTCAGAAAAAAAAACCCCAACAAAAACAAAATACAACACAAAACCACCCTAATTTGCTTTCAATTTCTCCTCTGTTTCTCTTCCAGGCTAAGGTTGGCATCTGCCACTGACTTCCGTGGAGAGCCCCCAGTGCAGGAGCCCCCAGTGCAGGAGCCCCCAGTACTGGAACCCCTTAAGCCCAGCAGACAAGGGGCCAGTTTCTTTCGTTGCTGTTGCTCTGCTTTGAAATCGGCAGAGTATGAATAACCCGGGTCACATCCTGCTTTGCCAGGGTGTGTAGATCCTCCTGTTTGGTCTGTGCTGGCAGCACTAATGACAAATAATGTATTCTGTGTGAGAGCTGGTGAAAAACATGGAAATATTTCTAAAATGTTTATTAAGAAATAAAACCCACGCAAAACCCAAAAGCAACAATAAGAAAACCAATGCAGAAAAATAAACCCCAAAACTTTTGTGCAACTTTCTATGATCAGTGCTAAATGTATCACAGAAACTATGAGTAAATTCTTCAAGGATTTTCACTTAGGCATGGGATTAAACAACACACTTAAAGCTACTAATAGCATGTTAGGATCAGAGAACAAAATTCTACACACACAAATTAGCTCAAAGAAATATCCTGTGATGAGATCATGAAGCTGGACTAGAGCTTGATGTAATACTAGTGAACAAAATTGGCAACCAATACATATTGAAAATCAAAGAATTATTTTAGATGGTAGAAGTGAGTCTGTATAAAATCAAAGGTCTTGGCCTTTTGTTTTTTTGAGGAGAAAAGCCAAACGGGCTTTCATTCTTTCTAATCTGCAGTATCCTCAGCTCTGTAGATGCTGCTGCTCTTCTGTCTTTCTGTTACTGTTCCTAGGTGTAAGCATGGTGACAGAAAGATGCAGTTTTAAAATGGAAGCCATAGTAAAACACAGCTGTATTTTGATCTCTGGAGGGAAAAATCACACAGGATTTGCTTCCAGGTGATTGCCTTCTGCTTCTCCTTTTATGTTTACTGACTTTTAAACACATTAAGACAGCAAAGAAACTGAAAGTTACTCACTGTAACTCAAATAAATCATAGAAAAAGATCAATAGACCATTATATCGCTCAGGCCAACTTTCCCTGTGATTTCTTCTGTTTACTGCTGGTAGTGTTAGAAAGCTTTAAGAGTTCCCAGTTATGTTTTTAATGCTATTAGAAAGTTGGAAACACCTGGAGTGTTAGCTCTTCCACTCATCTGTCAAGAGATGCATGTGTTACCC
>NW_020799189.1:16439-31433 GCF_003259725.1 Athene cunicularia | reverse complement strand
TTCCTCGTCTGTGTTGTTACAGTAGAAGCCTTGAGAGAGACCAGTGGTAGGTTTTCACTTAGGGCGGGTAAGTTCCAGCTGGCGCAGCGTGTCCAAACCTGCCCCTCACCAGCAGAGACGCGGAAAAGGGAGTCGACGTACGGCACTAATAATAAATACCTGTACGACTCCGGTCCAACAGTTCCTAATCTGGAAACGTCATTATTACTGCTCCAGTGAAGCTTCTTATTTGTTTATTTATTTAAGTCCGATTTGGCTTTTTGGGTTGCAGGTGCGTTGACGATCTTCACTCCCTAATCTTTGCTGTACTGCTACGTGGTGGGAAAAAATGCTGGGGCCGTCATGGATGGAGCGACAGCAGCACTGCACAGGATGTCAAAGCAGAGTCTGGGAGGCATGGCAGTGTGCGTCGTGTTTCCTGTGTGTGCTTTGAACTAAGGAGGAGAGCGTGACGGTGCAGCACACCAGGCTGCCTAGGCCGGGCTGGGAGGTTACAGGTGCCCTTGGCACTAAAGAGAGCGACCCCCGGGAGAGGTTTGCCCGCAGCGCGGCAGCGCTGCCTGGAGCAGTGAGAGAGAAGAGGCAGCTGAGGTGTTATCGCAGGGGCTGGAGCTTTAGAGACCCCTCTGAGTCCGTATCTCAGTTTGTGTCGCTGCTCAGATCTAAACGGCTGAGGTGGAAAACTGGAGTTTAAAAATTAATATTTCACAATTGGGTTTGTTCCTGTTTATTAGACTATTGCTCCAGCTGTCTTACAGCTTCTCCTAACCCGTCACTTGACAGGATGTTTTCCTCTCTCAGCAGTTACCCCAAGAAACACCCAAAAGCCCTTTCTCCAGTTTCCTAATACCCCTTTGAAAAGTGAGCCTTACACAGAATGGCAAAGCTTTTGACTTGACCCAAGTGTAATTTTTCTAGACTAATTTGCTTATTCAAGTAGGCAGCAAACACTCTAAAAATGCAGGACTGCCTAATAGCTTAAATGGTTTGTGATCTTTCTGTGCAGTGCTGCATTATTCTGGCCTTCCCGGGTTGTTAAAGGGCCAGAGCTCTGCAGCAGGGAATCGTTAAGCTTTGGTATCCACATGGTTTACTATAAAGAAGGCGTAAGTTCCAGCTGTTCCCCTGGTTAGACTCAGTCTTGAAAACCAACCTCTGACGTCAGATGTAGTTTCTTCACTCCGTACTTTAAGGTTGTTACCTCAGCCCTAGTTTGGTCAAGAGGCTTTGGCATCTTGGGACTTGTTTGTTTGTTTGTTTTTTAAAAAGCAAGCCTTGCAACATTTTTCCTTGGGGATCTGATGAAGCATGTCTGTAACGATGTCTTGGGGTTTTTTGAGTTCCTTTGAATCGCTGGGTAACTAGGGATGGAGGCGTGTTTCCTCTCTGGCAGCGTAATGCTGTGCTGCTGCACATGGAGCCTGTTTCTGCCGAAGTTTGGGAATTTATGTTGAGTAGAGATTTTGCCAGTAATTTGCCTCACAATAGCTTTGGGCCTTCTACTGGAGAACCAGTTTGAGGTTTTGCTTTTCCTGAGAGCTGATTTCTGAGCTTTTGTGAGACCAGGTTGTCTGGACTATAATTGACTGCTCCGCTTTGCTCCTCTGCTTCTGGGATCAAACCTGCGTAGCCTTCGTAGGGAATGGTAGATTAAGTCCCCTGCCCCTGCAGAAGGAATACTGTCAAGAGTAGTTGTGGAAAACCACTTATCGCTTTGCTTAAAACTGCTTTGTGTTGTCTTAGTAAATTTGTGGGGTGACTTAAGCAGCTTCTGCCATGACCAGAAGATAGCGACTGCTGTTCAGCGCTCAAAAGCATGAAAACCCTCCAAGAAAAAAAGCGTATTTTCTTTCAGATACTCTTCGCTCCTTACTCTTCTCCTTGATCCTTGAGGTGGTTAAAAAAAGGAGCTCAGGTACTGTGGTGGTATTCATCACTTAAAAACTAAATGGAAGTAGAAAATAAAAAATAAATCTTAAGTGTAATTTTTCTAACTTGTATATTTAGATTAGCCTTTTATGCAGTAGTGTGTTTCAGAAAAAAAAAACCCAACAAAAACAAAATACAACACAAAACCACCCTAATTTGCTTTCAGTTTCTCCTCTGTTTCTCTTCCAGGCTAAGGTTGGCATCTGCCACTGGCTTCCGTGGAGAGCCCCCAGTGCAGGAGCCCCCAGTGCAGGAGCCCCCAGTACTGGAGCCCCTTAAGCCCAGCAGACAAGGGGCCAGTTTCTTTCGTTGCTGTTGCTCCGCTTTGAAAGCAGCAGAGTGTGAATAACCCGGGTCACATCCTGCTTTGCCAGGGTGTGTAGATCCTCCTGTTTGGTCTGTGCTGGCAGCATTCAATTCCATCCTGTAATTGTGTGCTAGTTCCTACTGGAGGGATGTGAATGAACTTGCTGCGATGTTTATGCTTCTTAATTAGGGCTGTTGGTTGTCTGAGAAAGAAAGGTTCGGTAGGGGGAGGTTGTAGGAGTAGTGGCTGGGATGGTCTGGCATGGGCTGAGCTGCTCAAGACGTGCCTGTAGTGATTTCAGTTGCTGCTTGATCCAGAGTTTGCGCTGGCATTGCGTGAGTGTGCAGAGCAATGCGTTGCAGCTCGCTCTACGGAACACTGATTGCATCTGTGGGTGTTCATTGGCTTTAGCTGGATTGTTTTAGATGAGGGTACCATGGCTGGGCTGACGTTGTTTGAGGATGGTCAGCATTGCTTTTATTTGGGCTCATGACATTTAAAACAAAGAGAGAATTAACTCTGTCTCTGTGTAGTGCTTAAGTGTTGGCTAAGGGAGTGTAAGGTTTTCACTTGAGTCTGGAGTCCTTGTGAATCTGTATATAAAGGAACTGAAAAAGCAGGGCAGGACACTTGTCACCTGTTCATGTCCCAAATGTTTTCTACTGTGGAATTTCCATCTGCCTTCTGCCAAAGGCAGGGCAAGAGGATGCTCTTGTACTAAGAAGGAGCTTGTAACTCAGTACCCTCAGTGCGAGTTCCTTAATTTGACAATGTGGTTTTTATTTACCTGACCAGAGGCTGCCTGCTGGGCACCCTGAGAGGTTGGAGGCTCTGAGGAAGACGTTTTGAAGGAAATACCACAAAAGAGTTGGAAAAAAAATCCAGTTAGAATAGCATTTGTCAAAATACTGGGATTAATTTTCTTCTGTATAACTTTGAAGAACTTAGGGTGTATGTGGTTTTGCTGGCATCACTTGGATGCACTCCCGGAAAAGATTTTCTTGTGTATCAGGTTAGAGGTGCCCTCTTTCAAGGATGCCAAGGAATACTGCTCTGTTGTAACTGTAAATCGGGCGGCTTCAGCTTTTGCAGACAGCAGCTCCCGCACTGTCAGGGGCCTGACAGTTGAGCTGTTAAGTGTTGTGACCCTTGTTCATGTGCAAGCTTAGGGAGAGTGATTGGTCTGATGAATAGTGTAAAATTTGCAAGGTCTTTTTAGTTGGGGAAGGGGAGTTTTATTGATCTGTTTGTAGAACTATTTCAATCTTCTGTTTTCTGTGGAATTTGAAGGCTTCTGGAGATGTACAGATCTTCTTGCTGGTCTCGTAGAACGACAGAATCCATCCCAGGTTGGCAGGGACCTCAGGGATCATCTAGTCCAGCTTTCTTGGGAGAAGCACCGTCTAGACAAGATGGCCCAGCACCCTGTCCAGCTAATCTTAAAAGTGTCCAATGTGTGGGAATCCACCACTTCCCTGGGGAGATTATTCCAGTGGCTGATTGTTCACATTGTTAAACACTTTCCTCTTGTGTCTGTTATAAATGCAGAGGCAGAACCAGAAAATAACTTATAAATCTATTGAAATAAGAACAAGCACAATAAAAAGGTTGGGTACGCCGGGGAGCAGGGGGGGTTTCTTCTCCGTACCGACGGACACTATGTGGTGCTGGTCACTCCCGTTACGGTCCTGTCTGAGTCTTCACATGTGCAGCAGGGCCCCTCAGACTTTCCCGGCCTTTCTAGTGTTGCTAGGGTCTACTGACAGGGGTTCCTCCAGTACTTTTCCACATTCACAATGACAGTCCATATGAGTCTGTGTTTACTGAGGAAAAAAACCCTCCAAACCATTTTAACAATAAACCCACAATAAATCTCTTAACTTATGTACATGGCAAAATACCAGTAGCACCCATGCTCCTCATACTAACGTCATTCTATTTTTAAGACAAATCACCACCATATTCTTCACATGTCCAGCTGGAATCTCCCCAGGAGTAACTTGCACCCATTGCCCCTCATTTTTCCATGTGACTCCTTGTGGAGAGGGAGTCTCCATCTGCTTTGCAGCCACCTTTTAAATACTGGAACTTGGGACTCCTACAGAACTGCTGCTGCTGGTATGTGGCCACGCTGGAAGTTCAGGGCCCTAGCATGATGAGCTGAGCCTGAGCTCAAGTTACAGGGAAAGACCGATGTTTTTTAAGTCAATGCACAGAGTTAAGGCAACTTTAGGTAGCAAGCTTGTCAGAGATCAGAGAAAGTGTCAGCAGACTGAGCAGCGGGCTGCTGGCTTTCTGGTTCTTTGTGCTCCTCTCGGCCCACTCCAGCCTGGCCTCTAAGCATCATTCCTCATCTAGTGGTTTTTAAAAAGGGAATTGTCCGGGGCAGAGAGGGAGGTGGTTGGTCTCAATTTGCTCGTTAACATCCAGGCTGCTGTATCGTAAGGAAGGGAAGGTTTCTAGGGAAGGGGAGCAGGCATGGCTCAGAGTGGTATAGCTGTCATTTCCAACTGAGTTTTTATATTTTCTCCTGTCTTGTGGCTGTGGAGACTTAATTATTTTACCAGCACACAGCATTATTGCACTGCCAGCCTCCTCTCCAGAGTGATAGCCAGGCCTGAGAGCTGCCTCAGTCTCTGGGGAGGGCCGACTGTGGCCACCTCATCAGCAAGACCCTCAGTCAGCCCCAACCTGCAGTGGGTCATAAGGGCTCTTTCCCCTGGGTCAGTCCCTTTGGACAGTCTCAGGAACCCGATGTTGTGCTCGGCAGCTGATGGTTTCTGTGCTGGAGCTCCAGCAAGGCTGCCTGAGCCGCTGCTGTACAGCTGCGGGCCCCCCGACCCCAGCCAGCTCCAGAGTGTGCAGTAAGGAGTCGGGGTCCTGGAGGACAGCATCACTGCGCTGCATGGAGCAAATGACCATGTAGCAAGCCACTCTCCACTCTGGGACTGCATCAGAGCAGCTCCATGTTTTACTCAGCCCTTGCAGTACTTGCTGTGGCAGTAGACAACAGGTGAGCCCAAGACGTCCGAGAGGAAGGGAGAGCCCCATGCCTGGTGCTTGCATCTTTGTGTCACCCTCCTTTGCCAGCTGTGAATGCTGCTGTCATCAGCATTCAGGATGGGAAGAGCTTCATCCCCTTCTGCTTGCTTCTCACAGGCATTTGCCCACGGGAAACCTGAGACTGAAAGGAGTGTGATTTCCACCGTCCACATCAGCTTGTTCAGCAGCAGACGAAACAGGCAGGGATCACAGAAGCGCAGTGTTCCTGATGGGAAACGTTCTTACTTGGGTAAGGAATGTGAGCTGCAGCCTCCAGGATGAGCACAGGGTGGCTCTGTCCTGTGGCCAGATCACTGCAAGAGGAGAAGGTCCTTGCCTGAGTCAGGATCGGCCTCTGCAGGCTGGGGGAGCACAGGCTGGGTCTTCCGCCCAGAGATCACAGCTCAGGCTTCTCGACCTACCCAGCACTGACAGCACCAAAGAGTTAAATACAGCTGGAATGTCAGCCTGGGTAACGGAAGCGTTTTACCAAGTGCTTGGGACCAAAGGCACCAGCAGGATATGGGCACACTCTGTGTACTGTGTCTGCAGCCTGTTTCATATTTTTCTGATTGCCGTTTTTTCTAACATAAGTCTCAGGACATTTCAAGGCCCTATTAGAGCCAGCGCTGGAGGTATCGTGATCAGAGTCTTAAGGGATTTTTCTACTCTCTTCTTCAAGGAACTTATAGCAGTCTTCCTCTACTGTTTGGCTGTTTTGTTACAGACATAACATCTAAAAAAACTGTAGCAGCAATTTATCCCCATTTAAGTTACCTGGGTTATACAGTGATAGAAGCTTATGTGATAAAATGCTTTTAGGCAAAGAATTGGAGGAGAAAGTAACTTGGCATTTGTTGTGGCTGTGACATAATAAAGGCATTCTTATACATTTGTATCTCTGATACAGGAGTATCAAGAGAAAGCTTTCCTACAGCTGACTTTCCCTTAGTGCTAGCCATTGAAGTGCAGGGTCAGGAGCGTCACAGCAATTTTTTGGACTGCTTACGTGCTGCCCAGTGGCTAGTTTTTCTGTATGCAAGCCCATAGATTTCTGTATGCAAGCCCAAGACCCCCAGATCTCCATGTCCATCATAATCCAATTATTTAGAACTGTGTAGTTCTATTTTTAGACTGTTTTAATTTAATGCAAGAGCCAAGTGCAGGATTGTTGGAGAATGGCTTGTGGAGCAAGGCCGTGGGTCTGTGCAGGAGCTGTTTGCAGCCACCTGAGGTAAACAAAGGAAAAAACCCAGGGCACAGTTATGCAAACAAGGAAAGATATTCAGGGCACAGTTATGCTAACAAAGGACTGTTATGTTAACAAAGAGAGAAACTGGGGTACACAAAGGCCTTGAGTATGATGGTAAACAACCTTGGGAAAGAAAGCAGGCCAGAAGAAGGAAGATGTTGTGACATGCCAGAAATGCCAAAAGGGGCTGGGATATTATAATGTAGCCTTTTACATGTATCCAATAGATTTGTGAGTAGTATGCATGATTATTGTAGAGTGCTTATATAAGGTGTGATTTCTTTCAATAAAGTTGAAGCTTGCTCTATCATTCACATTGAATTGGCTGCTTGCTTCCTCCATCCTCCGCACAGGATTTTTGGTCCTCGGGTACGAAGCGACGTGTCAAGCTCCTCTATGGTGAATCCAGGCACCAGGAATCCCCTGAGGGACCCTGTTGCCCAGATCTGTGGGATGTCCGTGTGTCCCTGAGGCCTAGGATGCTCCAGCATTGCCAGGTGGCCCTGGGAGGCAGAAGGAGGAATGGAGAAAGAGGAGGTAAAATGGAGAAATCTGGGGTGGGGGGAATGGTGGGGCATAGGGGGGGCCCAAGGAGCAACTGATGGGTCTAAGCGTGAAAGTATGGGACCCTGGGGGCAACTGGGGCAACTGACTGTGAGTGCAGCCCCCAAAGGGACAGTGGGGTTCTGGGGAAAAGGGGTGAAAGTGTCAGGGTCTCAGGGGCAATTTGGGGGAAGCAAGGCAGCCTGGAGTTGTCCTGGGTGCAAGGGAGGCGTCCTGGAATGGGCCAGAGGACAAGGGGAGACCCAGGGGAAAAGAGGGGTCCTTGTGAGTTTAGGAGTCGTGGCAGTCTGTGCCCCACCTTGGCCACCTGGGTCCCCTTCCATCTGTAGGGAACGCTGAGGGAGTGAGGGTCTGGGGGGTGTTGGGAGTCCCATGCAGGGAGCCCCAGAAGCACGAGGCTTGCAGGGTAAGGTTCACCCGGCCAGGAGGACTCACAGCAGCAGCAGCACGAGCGCCATGAAGCCAAGTGCCAGCCCCAGCCCCAGCGATGCCATGTGGTGCAGAGGAGTCCTGCCTTCGGGCCAGCGCAGCACAGCTCCGAACTGAGCCTGGAGTCCCTGCTCTGCCTCCACACCTCCTCCTGATACTGTGGGGACCAAGGCACCTCGGGTCATGGGGCACTGCCCCCCAGGGACCAGGTGTGCCTGCAGCACCTGCTCTGGCCACAGAGCCCCCTGCCCCCAGGGACCCAGGCATCCGGGGGGCCCCTGCGGCACCCCACATGCCCCACTGTCCCCAGAGGAGCCAGGCGTCGGGGACCAGCGGCTCCACTCCACCTGTGGTGTCCTGGCACCTGCTCACCCCCCATGCACCCCCCTCCCATGGACGCAGGTGCCTGGCATCCTGCTCCCCCATCCACTGCTCATCACCCCCAGGGCACGCAGCTGTCTGGACGCACCGTTGAGGTAGAAGTACTTGCGGACCAAGGGCTCAGAGAGGACCCCCAGGCAACAGGCAACGGTTCCTGGAATGGGCTCCTGCAGGGTCAGACTGAGAGGTCCCTCCACACTCTCCTGCAGCTCATCAAACACTGCCAGATCCTGTGTGCGCAGCTGGGGACGGGGGAGCACATCAATGCAGCCTGGTGCACCAGGTACACAAGACAGCATACACGTGCAAACGAAGGCACCCGTGTGCTGCACATGCCCATCATGCCCCCTTCATTCTTCCTGTACCCTTTGCTCATGCACACGCGTGCACCTTGTGTCCCACATGTGCTCCTTGGGCCCTGTGTGTGTGCACACAGGGCTGCACAAGCAGAGCACATGGAAAAGTCACTTCTGTCACACCCAAGCGCGCACAAGCGCGCAAGAATCTGCAGACAGACGAGTGACCTGCCTCCTGCTTGAGTGCACCCTTCACACAGGCAGGCATGTGCATCCTGTGCGTGCTTACACACACGCTCCTGACAGCACACGTATCTGTGTATGAGCCATACCCGTATCTACTGATAGTCCCCGTGCCAAGCGCACAGCCCTGTGCACGCAGGCCTTGTTCCCCACGCCCAGTCCTCTCGTGAATGTCTACGTACACCCTTGCCCACGCCTGTGCAACTCACATCCTTGGCAAACATCCAGGTGACGGGCAGGTCGGAGGGGGTATCGAAGGGCACGTCGCAGCGCAGTGTGATGGCTTCCCCCGCGTGGGCCCACACGTCCTGCACTGGGAGCATTGAGAGGCACGTGAGCTCTCTCCCACCTGCTCAGTCACTCAGAGAAATGACCGCACTCCTGAGTGACCGCACGTGCTCTGGGGGGGTGGGCACGCAGTTGGGCGCTCAGGGTGGGCCCTGCCCGCATGCCCATGTGTGCCAAATGAGGATGGCCCCCGAGCTCGGGAGGCGCCTGGCCCCGGTATGGGGCTGTGGATGCCTGGGCCCCCCCCAGCCCCATACCTGGGCAGTCCAGGGGAAAGTGGCAGTCCACGAGGCGGCAGGTAGCACACTGGAAGACACGGGCGGCTGGCTGGTACCCTGGGAGAGAGAGAGTGGGTGGTCGCAGGGAGAAGGGAGATGTGCTAGGGTACAGGGGGTGGCAAGAGAGCGGGATGGGCACTCACCGCAGGGAGGGACGCAGGCTGGAGCTGGTGGGGAGGAAGCAGCAGTAGACTGGGGATCAGTGGGGATCCACATCCCTGTGAGGAGCTGTCAGGGCTCAGCCCTTGTCCAGCCCAGATGGGGTCCCTGGGGGTTTCTCCAGGCTGGGGGTGCCCAGGGTGAGGGTCCTTGGGGTGTAGATGTGCAGGGTGGGGATGTCGGTTACAGTCCCTTGAGTGGGGGTCCCAGGGCTCAGGGGTTCCCCAGGGTGGGGGTCCTGGGTGGGTGTCCCCACTGGTCCCGTACCTTCCTCCAGCTGGCTCAGCTTTGCCCAGATTATGTTGACTGCTTCCTGCAGAGACACCTCAAAAGGCTCTGGGGTGTCCCACGTGTGAGACAGGTGAGACAATGTGCGCTCCTCCCAGTCCCCATAAACCCTCCCTGGAGCCTGCAGATCCCCTGTGCAACTCCCCTCAACCCCATATATCCATCCTGGAGTCCCATAGATGCCCAAATACCCCCTCAAAACCCCCCAGCAGCTCTATACCTCGAAGGCCATATACCCTCAGATTCCCCAAAGATCCCCTTACAGCCCCCAGACCTCCACAGAGCCTGTACTTCACCAGCCTCCCCATTCAAGGCCTCCACGTCCCATCCGCCGTGGCCCATGTCCTGGCCCTACCCCCTTGCATGTCCCACGTCCCCTGCTCACTCATGTTCTTCTGCTGCTCCAGAAAATGCAGGGCATCCATGATGATCTCACGAAGTGCCTCACGCTGCTTCGACCCTGGGACCAGTAAGGACTGGGGGTTTGCAGGGGTTCCTTGGGTCCTGATCAGGGCTTAGGGCTACTGGGAAGGGTCAGGTATCCCTGGGGATTCCTGAGGCCCTAGGCAGGGCCAGAGGGTCCCAGGAAGTCCCCAGGGTGTGCCTGCCCAGGGTTGGGTGATTCTCAGAGTCTCAGGCAAGGTTCTGATTCAGAGGGATCCCTGGGGTGCTGGTTGGGAGTGGGGAGACCGTGGCATGGTTGGGAGTCCCTAGGTTGCTTGTCTGGGGTGGGTCCCTCTTTAGGCAAGGGGTCCCCAACTGCCTGGAATCCTGGCTGGCAAGAGTAGGAGGGCCTTGACTGAAGTGGGGAAGCCCAGAGGGTTCTCAGGGGTCCTGTCCAGGGTGGGAGACTCTTGGGCTGGAGGGTCCTGGAGGGACAGAGGTGCCAGTCAGGATGGGGCTCCTTGGGCAGCGTCCCCATTGGGTTGGGTGTCCATGGGGTTCCATGACGCACCGACGGTGACGGAGGCAAGTGGCACAGCAGCCTGGACGAGGGCCTCAAGGCACTGTCGATGTCGGGGGTCGCTGACGGGGGCCCCAGTAATGTCCTGGCAGAGCCGTGTCCGCTGAATGGCGGGCCCAAAGCAGAACAGGCAGGTGTGCACCCCAGGGAGCCAGGGGGCCAGCACCAGCAGCAGGGCCATCCACCATGCCATGGCTCCAAAGCCCAGCATCCAAATGCCTGGGTTTCCAGGCAACAGCAGGGTTCCTAGGCGGAGCCTGGACACTGGATTCCGGGGGACAATGGCGTTCCTAGGCTGGTCCCAGATGCCTAGGAGTTCACCTAAGAGACTTGGGCATGGGTAATTCCAGACAGAGTTATACTGGGAAACTCTTGTGTTTAAATTTGCAAAGAGAGAGATAAAATAAATGTATAGAAGATGGGGACAGTACTCAGCATTGAAAGGGGGACGCCCCTTGCTGAGGTTTTAGAAGATTGAGGAAAGATACATTTGGCACTATCACTACAGAAAAGGAAACTGATAATTTTGTGCCAAGAGGAATGGCCGTTCCTGACAAGAAATAGAAGAGGAGAACCAATGGATGTATGGCCTCCAAAAGGAACAGTTAAAATCTGTTTTGCGGAGAAATCACTCTATAACTTTTGGGGTTATAAAGTGGCTATGTTTCTTCAGTGCCGGGCGCATGGGGGATCGCTCCACCACAAGCATGCGCATCGTTTGCAGCTCTCGTCCGGCTTATATGTTACAAAATAGTGCATATTCATAGAACGCCTGTACATATACATAGTCTACCCCTGCCTCCCCTCGCTTCTCATGGTAATCAGGTCTCCTCTTCTTCTTCACTGATGAACTTTTCTCCCTGTCGCTCTGCGCAGCCTCAGTTGTTCTCTGGCTTTCTTCCAGGCCAATGTTTTGGGGTAGTCTGTTTTTCAAAGACTAGGAGGGACTTCTCTTTGGGCTAGGAGTTAATCGCCTAGCAACGTTATCAGTACTTGGTATGTCTTTTCGAACAGTCCCATACGCCTCCCCTTGTTTTTGCGCAGGCCTTGCACCATCAATCTAAGATTGTTTAGACTCCCTGTCTCATTCCCCCCTTTTCTTCTTATTTAGTAAATTCTTTTACTACTTATTTATTTACTTTTTATTTTTCTTGCCCTATAATATGTTAGTACTATCTTATAAATTAGTTAGTTTATTGCTTAAAGCTTCAATTGTGATATAAAGCATGATACATAGCTTGCAAGCGTTTTGTAAGTCTCCAGATCCATCCATATATAGCTACAGTAAGGATTAACAAAATTGCTGCAGATATTAATAAAGCAAGCACTGGGTGAAGGGCTGTGTTTAAGATTCCAGTAGTTGTCGGCGACCATCCGAAGAGTGTATCCCACCAATTATGTTTCCCTTCCTGCTTAACCATCTTTAAGACCTTTTTTATCCTTTCCCCATCATGAAAGGTTGTGAGTAAAGTTTCTTGCCCTTTTTCCTTAACTTCTTCCAGTATCCGGTGTAAGTCTGGGTGTTTTAATAGGCTTTCTATAGGACTGACATTTAAGCCTATGGGGACAGGAAGTACCTTTACCCTGAGGCTGCTTTTCAAGAGGGAATGTGTAACCACCGGGGCAGAATAAGTGAAATTGCACCCCAGGATGATGGTGAAATTACAAATACAATAATTTAGATGCTGTATCAATTTTTTCTCTCGCCCATCTATGGTTATTGTGTCACACAGTGCCCTTAAACATGCACATCCCTTTCCGGTATAGACAACAATGGTTCTCAAATCTACATTGGGGCGTGCTTCCAAGTGGCAAATCTTTCGGTCAGTACCTAAGCAGGTATCCTGGGTTAGTAGGTATTACTTTTACATATAAATTTCTGTTGTTCTTTCATGATATAGGGTTCGAGATTTACTGCTTGCCATTTATTATTAGTATTTATAGCCCAGGTTTTATGTTTAAAGGGGTACAGCAGAGTCCTATTATAATTGATTCCAAGACTTACAATGGGGTGTATGGTGATTAATTTTGCATTATATATTGTTAACACAAAAGTTGTTACTGTATGCGTGTCAGGCCTATAGGTGAAGTTGACCATATTCCACCATGATTGTAACTTTGTCTCTGTGGCACTATCCCAAATTATTTTTTGAATTTTAGTGGGAAGTGTACTCTCCTTTTCTTCCCTTATTACAGATTCTGCTACAGTTTGCATCCATAACTGGGCTTGTATATAACTTAGAGCTACGGCGATATTACCTTGTAACGCTTCCAAGGTTTCAGCAATAAGTGTGTGGTCCTTTGTTTCTTTTTGTTCTTAATCTGGCATTATTTTTGACATTGCTTATTGATGTACCCTTAATGCTGATAGTGAAGACCTTAATGGCTGTTGTAATTTTGATATATCCCTTGTAGTAGCTGCTAATATTTTTGTTATTAATTCTGAATCTATTGAATTTAACACTCCTAATTCGGTTCCTAATACTCCGGTTAGGTCTCTCTGTGTTTTTTTCTGGTAGGCATTTCTTTTTTTCTTTAGTCAAGTTGTCCATCCTTTATCTGAGGTTCGTAAGAAGGGGAAACAACGTGGCTCTCTATTAGAAATGTTAACTTGCATCTGTAATTCTACTTTTTTAGAGACCATTTTGGATTGATCAGCACTTGCTGTTGGTCTAGGTGTCTGATCACGTATGGGCCGACCTCGTATACGTTGGGTGTAAGATTTACAGTGATTGCTGTGGTTGTCACTAGAGTAGTTACCATGTTAAACTTAAAGGACAGCCCTAGTTTATCTTTAGTCCAGAGACATGTCACAGAGACAGCAGGTTGAGTCAAAGTAAAATTATACCAGCATTCTAGATTTTTGGATCACATATATGACCAATACTTGACACAATATATTTGGGATTTAAGATCTTGATCTCAGATATTGTAATCTGATGCACTGACCAATGGATGATTTCATTCATTACTCGACACCCTACTCTAATCTCTTGCCCTACTGTTCCTCATAATTGTGGTACTCCATTGACGTCTTTCTATTTAGTTTTTGTATACACCTTTATTCTTTGTATCACTACAGTAGCTAAAGTCAAGGTTGCGTTAGTATTGGTTATATCCATGCTGCCAGTATACCCCATGTACGCCTGGGACCACGGCTATTCAGCGAACTTTTGACCGGGTATCTGGGGAAAGGAGATTATTAGACTACTTATGAGAAGCGTAGTCTTCCAGGCTGAGTCTGTGTAACCTTTCATGGGGATTTGTGGGCCCTCTTTACTCGGGTGTGATGAATCCAGGCTGAGTATTCTTTAATTTTGATGGCCGTAAACATTGTGAGTAGCACTTGAAACGGCCCTTCCCATTGTGGTTCCAACGTCTTTTCTGTAAGAGACTTAACATATACATAATCTCTAGGCTGAATGTTATGCACAGGCCCATCTAACCCTTTACCCCGAGTTCCAAATACATGTTTCTTAATTTTATTGAGTTGCTTACTTAATGCTATCATGTATGAAGTCATAGTTTCCTCCCTAACTTGCATCGATGTTCCTTTCTGTACTGCCTAAGGTCTGTCATAAAACATTTTAAAAGGGCTCAACCCTTCCCTGGCCCTCGGTTTTGCTCGTATGCACAAAAGTGCCAGAGGGAGAGCCTGGAGCCAGGTCAGGTTTGACTCTTGTCCAAGTTTCATTATTTGTTGTTTAATCAAATGGTTCATCTTTTTTACTTGGCCACTAGATTGGGGACGATAAGGAATGTGAAATTGCTAGTTTATACCTGGTTGGCGACTGATTTGCTGAATTACTTTCGATCTGAGGATATAGTTGCTGGGACCCCAAAGTGTGGAATTATTTCTTGTACTAATATTTTTGTCACTTTTTGGGGTTTGGCAGATCTAGTGGGGAATGCTTCTGGCCAACCTGAAAAGGTATCCGTTAATACCAGTAAATATCGATACCCCCCTTTTCTTGGAAATTCTGAAAAATCAATTTGCTATTGTTGTCTCGGCCTATTTCTTTTCCAATCTGGCCTACTTCTAGAGTGGGGGTATTCTTAGGATTAGTCTGGAGGTAAAGGTCACACTGTTGAGTCACTTGTCTTACTATGGTATACAGATTTCTAGCTCTAATACTCTTGACCAAATACCGGTATAGGGCCTCCGCTCCCCAGTGCCCTTTCCTGTGTTCCTCTCGCACCAGGTGTCTTGCTAAACAAGAGGGAATTACTACCTTCCCTTGGGGAGTGATGGCCCAACCTTCTTCATTATATGATCCTTCCAGGTCTGTAATTAACTTCTGATCCTCTTTAGTATAATTAGGCTTAACTTCTGGGATGATTTGCCCATCAGGAACTAAAACTCCCTCTATTTTTACCTCTCTTTTGGCTGCTTGTTTTGCCTCTCTGTCCGCCAGTTCATTTCCTTTTTCCAAATCCGAGTTCACCTTTTGGTGGGCCTTAACATGCATGATTGCCACTCTTCTTGGAAGTTGTACAGCTTCTAGCAGTTCCAGAATTTCTTTCCTATGTTTGATGTGTTTCCCTTGTGAGTTCAACAGTCCTCTTTCCTTCCA
>NW_020799189.1:9389-16389 GCF_003259725.1 Athene cunicularia | reverse complement strand
TTCCTGCTCAACCATCTTTAAGACCTTTTTTATCCTTTCCCCATCATGAAAGGTTGTGAGTAAAGTTTCTTGCCCTTTTTCCTTAACTTCTTTCAGTATCCGGTGTAAGTCTGGGTGTTTTAATAGGCTTTCTATAGGACTGACATTTAAGCCTATGGGGACAGGAAGTACCTTTACCCTGAGGCTGCTTTTCAAGAGGGAATGTGTAACCACCGGGGCAGAATAAGTGAAATTGCACCCCAGGATGATGGTGAAATTACAAATACAGTAATTAAGATGCTGTATCAATTTCTTCTCTCGCCCATCTATGGTTATTGTGTCACACAGTGCCCTTAAACATGCACATCCCTTTCCGGTATAGACAACAATGGTTCTCAAATCTACATTGGGGCGTGCTTCCAAGTGGCAAATCTTTTGGTCAGTACCTAAGCAGGTATCCTGGGTTAGTAAGGTATTACTTTCACATATAAATCCCTGTTGTTCTTTTATGATACAGGGTTCGAGATCTACTGCTTGCCATTTATTACCAGTATTCATAGCCCAGGTCTTATGTTCAAAGGGGTACAGCAGAGTCCTGCTGTAATTGACTCCGAGACTTACAATGGGGTGTATGGTGATTAATTTTGCATCATATATTGTTAACACAAAAGTCGTTACTGTATGCGTGTCAGGCCTATTGGTGAAGTTGACCATATTCCACCATGATTGTAACTTTGTCTCTGTGGCACTATCCCAAATTATTTTTCGAATTTCAGTGGGAAGTGTACCCTCCTCTCCTTCCCGTATTACAGATTCTGCTACTGTTTGCATCCATAACTGGGCTTGTATGTAACTTAGAGCTACGGCGATATCACCTTATAATGCTCCCAAGGTTTCAACAATGTGTGTGGTCCTTTGTTTCTTTTTGCTCCCAATCTGGCATTACTTTTGACATTGCCCATTGATGTACCCCTAATGCTGATAGTGAAGACCTCAATGGCTGTTGTAATTTTGATATATCCCTTGTAGTAGATGCTAATTTGTTTGTTATTACTTCTGAATCTATTGAATTTAACACTTCCAATTCGATTCCTAATACTCCGGTTAGGTCTCTCTGTGGTCTTTTCCGGTAGGCATTTCCCTTTTTCCTTAGCCAAGTTGTCCATCCTTCGTCTGAGGTTCGTAAGAAGGGGAAACAACGTGGCTCTCTATTAGAAATGTTAACTTGCATCTGTAATTCTACTTTTTTAGAGACCATTTTGGATTGATCAGCACTTGCTGTTGGTCTAGGTGTCTGATCACGTATGGACTGAACTCGTATACGTTGGGTGTAAGATTTACAGTGATTGCTGTGGTTGTCACTAGAGTAGTTACCATGTTAAACTTAAAGGATAGCCCTAGTTTATCCTTAGTCCAGAGACATACCACAGAGACAGCAGGTTGAGTCAAAGTAAAATTATATCAGCATTCTAGATCTTTTGGATCACATATATGACCAATACTTGACACGATATATTTGGGATATACGATCTTGATCTCAGATACTGTAATCTGACGCACTGAACAATGGATGATTTCATTCATTACTCGACACCCTACTCTAATCTCTTGCCCTACTGTTCCCATAATTGTGGTACTCCATTGACGTCTTTCCATTCAGTTTTTGTATACACCTCTATTCCCCGCATCACTACAGTAGCTAAAGTTAAGGCTGAGTTAGTATTGGTTATACCCATGCTCCCAGTATACCCCATGTACGCCTGGGACCACGGCCATTCAGTGAACCTTTGACCGGGTATCTGGGGAAAGGAGATTATTAGACTTATCGTGAGAAGTGTAGTCTTCCAGGCTGAGTCTGTGTAACCTTTCATGGGGATTTGTGGGCCCTCTTTACTCGGGTGTGATGAATCCAGGCTGAGTATTCTTTAATCTTGATGGCCGTAAACGTTGTGAGTAGCACTTGAAACGGCCCTTCCCATTGTGGTTCCAACGTCTTTTCTGTAAGAAACTTAACATACACATAGTCTCCAGGCTGAATGTTATGTACAGGCCCATCTAACCCTCTACCCGAGTTCCAAATACATGTTTCTTAATTTTATTGAGTTGCTTACTTAATGCTATCATGTATGAAGTCATAGTTTCCTCCCCAACTTGCATCAATGTTCCTTTCTGTACCGCGTAAGGTCTGCCATATAACATTTCAAAAGGGCTCAACCTGGCCCTCGGTTTCGCTCGTATGCACAAAAAAGTGCCAGAGGGAGAGCCTGGGACCAGGTCAGGTTTGACTCTTGTCCAAGTTTCACTATTTGTTGTTTAATCAAAAGATTCATCTTTTCTACCTGGCCACTAGATTGGGGACGATAAGGAATGTGAAGTTGCCAGTCTATGCCCGGATGGCGACTGATTTGCTGAACTACTTTCGAGATAAAGTGTGGTCCTCTATCTGAGGATATAGTTACTGGGATCCCAAAGTGTGGAATTATTTCTTGTACTAATATTCTTGTCACTTCCCGGGCTTTGGCAGATCTAGTGGGGAATGCTTCTGGCCAGCCTGAAAAGGTGTCCGTTAATACCAGTAAATATCGATACCCCCCTTTTCTTGGAAATTCTGAAAAATCAATTTGCCACTGTTGTCCCGGCCCATTTCTTTTCCAATCTGGCCTACTTCTAGAGTGGGGGTATTCTTAGGATTAGTCTGGAGGTAAATGTTACACTGTTGAGTCACCTGTCTTACTATGGTATACAGATTTCTAGCTCTAATACTCTTGACCAAATACCGGTATAGGGCCTCCGCTCCCCAGTGCCCTCTCCTGTGTTCCTCTCGCACCAGGTGTCTTGCTAAACAAGAGGGAATTACTACCTTCCCTTGGGGAGTGATGGCCCAACCTTCTTCATTATATGATCCTTCCAGGTCTGTATTTAACTTCTGATCCTCTTTAGTATAATTAGGCTTAACTTCTGGGATGATTTGCCCATCAGGAACTAAAACTCCCTCTATTTTTACCTCTCTTTTGGCTGCTTGTTTTGCCTCTCTGTCTGCCAGTTCATTTCCTTTTTCCAAATCCGAGTTCACCTTTTGGTGGGCCTTAACATGCATGATTGCCACTCTTCTTGGAAGTTGTACAGCTTCTAGCAGTTCCAGAATTTCTTTCCTATGTTTGATGTGTTTCCCTTGTGAGTTCAACAGTCCTCTTTCCTTCCAAATTGCTCCATGAGCATGGACTACCCTAAAGGCATACTTCGAGTCTGTGTAAATATTCACTGTCTCGCCTTGGGCTAATCCTAGAGCACGAGTCAGCGCGATTATCTCTGCCTTTTGTGCAGAGGTATTCGCAGGCAGTGGTCCTGATTCCAGTGTTTCTTGGGTGGTAGTAAGAGCATACCCAGCATACCTCTTGCCACTCAGGACATAGCTGCTCCCATCCGTAAACCAGTTCTCAGCATCTTCCAGAGGGGCATCCTTCAGGTCTGTGCGGCTTGAGTATGTTGCCTCGATGGTCTCCAGGCAATCATGTTGCACTGGTTCTCCTGTGTTTCCACTCAGGAAAGAAGCTGGGTTAATAATGTTAGTTACTACAATCGCCACATCATCTTGGTCTACTAATGCTGCCGGATATTTTAAGAACCTTTGGGGCGAAAGCCAATGTCCCCCTTTAATTTCTAATACTGCAGACACTGTGTGAGATACAAATACAGTCATTTTCTGGTCTAAAGTGAATTTTTGTGCCTCTTGTATATTTAGGATCACTGCTGCAACCGCTCGTAGGCATCCAGGCCAACCTTTAGCAGTTGTATCTAGTTGCTTGGAGAAATAGGCGACTGCCCGACGATACGGGCCTAGGTCTTGTGCCAATATTCCCAATGCAATTCCCTGTTTCTCATGTGAAAAGAGAAAGAATGGCTGGCTTACATCTGGGAGTCCTGAAGCCAAAGCTGACTTCAGAGCCTTTTTAACAGGTCAAAGGCTAGTATAGCCTCCTTATTCCATTGGAGATTTTTCTGTTGAGTGGCAGTTAGTGCATATAAAGGTTTAACAAGCAATCCATAATTATAAATCCATAGTCTGCACCACCCAGTCATTCCCAGGAACGTTTGTAGTTCTTTCACTGTCTGTGGCCTCAGAGTCTGGCAGATCGCCTCCTTCCGGGCTTGTCCTAAAGTTCTTTTTCCAGCACTGATTTCATAGCCCAGATAAATCACTTCGCACTGCATCACCTGGGACTTTTTCTTGGATACTTGGTAGCCCTGAAATCCCCCAAAATGTAAAAGGCTTACTGTCCAAGCCATACAGGTTTCTTTTGTCTTGGTGGCAATTAGGATGTCGTCTACATAGTGCAGCAGCCTTCCCTCTTCGGGTGGGGTTGGGGCTTCCCACAATTCGAGGTCTTTTGCTAGCTGGTTACCGAATATAGTGGGGCTGTTCTTAAATCCTTGTGGCAGCACCGTCCAGATTAACTGGGTCTTCCGCCCACTCCTAGGATTTTCCCATTCAAATGCAAATATTTTCTGACTGCTTCGAGGAGAGGGAGGCAAAAGAAAGCATCTCTGAGGTCTAAAACAGTAAACCAGATTAGCTCAGGAGTTAATTTTGTTTACAATATGTATGGGTTTGCCAACACCTGGTGGAGATCTATTTATTAATCCTATTTGTAAAAATTTTTCAATAACTGGCTGGATCTCTTCCTGATTTTCCTTTTAAAGGGTTTTGCTTAATTCTTACCGGTTGTTGTCCTTCCTTAAGTTTTACCCCTACGGGTGAGGCATTCTTTGCCCTTCCAGGCGTGTCAGTGGCCCACACTCCGGGATACATTTGATTGATAATTTCCTCACTGATTTATCCTCCTGTGGGGATACTAGTTAGGGACAAGCTCATGATTTGTATAAATTCTTGGTCATTTACCTCCAGAGTAATCTCTCCATTGCTAAAGGTAATAGTTGCTCCTAATTGTTCTAGTAAGTGTCTTCCTAGGAGCTCTTTTGTGGAGTAAGGCATATACATAAATTTGTGTATGCCTAACTGCTTTCCCAGTTTATGTTTCAAAGGTTTGTAAAAATAGTAGCTAGTAGCTCCCTTATAATCCTTTCCAGGGCAAGCACTAAAGGATCTTATGGTGGAACTAGTGCACAGTCCCTCTGCCACCCCGGGTGATTTCGGAGGGTAAAGAACATGTCTGCATAAGACACTTCATCCTACTTCCCTTCCCTCTGTAAAAATAATATTAATTGCAAAAGCGTGTTATAGTCTAAATTCCCATTTAGTGGCCATTTAGCTGCTGCTGCTTCTAGTTTGTAAAGTGACCACCACTGGTTACAATATTTAATCAGGATTTTCTTGTTTTCCGTACTTCCCCTCCCGGCTATATCTTTTCAGTGCATGAGTATGCAATCCAGTGGGCTTTTCTTTACGATTCTTCCCTGCTTATTCCTCATAATTATTCCCGATACTCTGCACACCTCGATCTCCTCTCATCAGACTCATAATACCACTTACATCAACAATCTACGGACTCTGCTAATACCCAAGCTTGATGAAAATTACGAAAGGTAGGAACATAGGAGCACAGAGAAAGCAGGGGATACTCACACCAACCCAATCTGGTACTACCAGTTACCCAGAAGGAGCTGTGTATAATCCTTCTAGTAGGTATAAATCATTTCCCTGTGCCGACCATTCAGTCCTTCTACACAAATAATCCAACCAAGTCTAACCCGAACCGACAGAGAAGGGATATTAAAATGGTGGATACTAATATCCCATCCAGGTGGGATATTAAAATTTGAGAAAATGCTGTGAAAGTGGGTAAATATCAAAGGCATTAGTAAAGAATTACACCACTGTTTTCCTGGCTTAGTTATGATTCAAGAACAGTATAAGTTTTTTTTTTTTCTTCTAATACCTTGCCCAAACAATCCGTGTGTCCATGCAACAGTTCCTTTTTCCCCAAGCCTTTGCTTTATGCTTCCCCCTGTAATAGCAGCTTGGGGAACCCTTTTGGTCCAAGAACCAGACAGGGATGGCTGTCCCTTCCGGGCATGGCTGGGGTGGCTTGGCCACAGGTCCCTCTTGTCCTGTGCCATAGCTCCTCTGTGGCACAAGGCCTGTGGTCACTGTCCCTGCAGAACCCTTGGGACCAGCAGGAGCCCAGCTGGAGCCCCTGTTTGGGGGCGAGTGGTGTGGCCTGGAGCAATGGCATGTTTCTCTGCAATTTACCTTCTCTGTGTGGTGTGTTGCCCCCTTTGCATCTGCCTTTGCACTGAGTTTTCGTTTTAAAGCCCTCTCTGCCATGAAGGTGTGAAGCACAGCTGGGTCTGACCCTGCACGCAAGGTCTGGAAGGAAACCTGCCCGGGGTGCAGTAGTCGCCACCATTGTGTTTCCCTGTCTTTTTAGTTGTCTTCCTTCCAACATCTAAAAGCATAAGCAGGGGCTGGGGTTGGACAGCGTGATGAAGGGAACCACTTGTGCAGGGATGGGCCCTCTCCGCACTTTCTGCTTTAACAAGACCAGTAATTTCAAGTGTGTGTGCACTAAGCACTGCGTGTGGTATGAATTTGTGAGCAAAGGGTGCGAGGAAAAGCAAAGCCTGCCCCAGCAACTCGGAGGAGCACACTGAGAGTATTTGTGTGCAAACTCTGAAATAAACAGTAGCCAAAAGTGCCAAATCTCCAGGCACTGGACTGCCAGATGTGGCCTGGCTGTTTCCAAAGGAGCTGATTTCAGTGGATGCAGCATTAGTCCTGCATCAAGTGCTTTGAGCAGTCCCACTTGAGGAACTTGAGCTCAGCTCAGGAGGGCTGAGCTAGCCTGCCAGCCTAGGCATGTAGGCAGCAGCTGAATTGTGAGCATCCAGACTTGCCCGACCCAGGAGCACACCTCTGGGCTCAGTGCTGATGGTTTGGTGTTTGTGTCTAGGTGATCTCTCTGGACATGTGGCTGCATGACTGCTGCTTGCCTGTTTGTGTTGCGGGAACTGGTATGGCTCAGACCACTGCTGCTGGTTTTCCAGCTGGCTGGGCTTCAGC
>NW_020799189.1:0-5407 GCF_003259725.1 Athene cunicularia | reverse complement strand
AAGTGGCAAATCTTTTGGTCAGTACCTAAGCAGGTATCCTGGGTTAGTAAGGTATTACTTTCACATATAAATCCCTGTTGTTCTTTTATGATACAGGGTTCGAGATCTACTGCTTGCCATTTATTACCAGTATTCATAGCCCAGGTCTTATGTTCAAAGGGGTACAGCAGAGTCCTGCTGTAATTGACTCCGAGACTTACAATGGGGTGTATGGTGATTAATTTTGCATCATATATTGTTAACACAAAAGTCGTTACTGTATGCGTGTCAGGCCTATTGGTGAAGTTGACCATATTCCACCATGATTGTAACTTTGTCTCTGTCTCTGTGGCACTATCCCAAATTATTTTTCGAATTTCAGTGGGAAGTGTACCCTCCTCTCCTTCCCGTATTACAGATACTGCTACTGTTTGCATCCATAACTGGGCTTGTATGTAACAGAGCTATGGCGATATCACCTTGTAACGCTCCCAGGGTTTCAGCAGTAAGTGTGTGGTCCTTTGTTTCTTTTTGCTCCCAATCTGGCATTACTTTTGACATCGCCCATTGATGTACCCCTAATGCTGATAGTGAAGACCTCAATGGCTGTTGTAATTTTGATATATCCCTTGTAGTAGCTGCTAATTTGTTCATAATTACTTCTGAATCTATTGAATTTAACACTCCCAGTTCGGTTCCTAATACTCCGGTTAGGTCCCTCTGTGGTCTTTTCTGGTAGGTATTTCCCTTTTTCCTTAGCCAAGTTGTCCATCCTTCGTCTGAGGTTCGTAAAAAGGGAGAACAACGTGGCTCTGTATTAGAAATGTTAACTTGCATCTGTAATTCAACTTTTTTAGAGACCATTTTGGATTGATCAGCACTTGCTGTTGGTCTAGGTGTCTGATCACGTATGGGCCGACCTCGTATACGTTGGGTGTAAGATTTACAGTGATTGCTGTGGTTGTCATGGTCACCGTGCTTTCAGTTGTGGTTGTCACTAGAGTAGTTACCATGTTAAACTTAAAGGATAGCCCTAGTTTATCCTTAGTCCAGAGACATATCACAGAGACAGCAGGTTGAATCAAAGTAAAATTATACCAGCATTCTAGATCCATTGGATCACATATATGACCAATACTTGACACGATATATTTGGGATATACGATCTTGATCTCAGATACTGTAATCTGACGCACTGACCAATGGATGATTTCATTCATTACTCGACACCCTACTCTAATCTCTTGCCCTACTGTTCCAATAATTGTGGTACTCCATTGACGTCTTTCCATTCAGTTTTTGTATACACCTCTATTCCCCGCATCACTACAGTAGCTAAAGTTAAGGCTGAGTTAGTATTGGTTATACCCATGCTCCCAGTATACCCCATGTACGCCTGGGACCACGGCCATTCAGTGAACCTTTGACCGGGTATCTGGGGACAGGAGATTATTAGACTTATCGTGAGAAGTGTAGTCTTCCAGGCTGAGTCTGTGTAACCTTTCATGGGGATTTGTGGGCCCTCTTTACTTGGGTGTGATGAATCCAGGCTGAGTATTCTTTAATCTTGACGGGCGTAAACGTTGTGAGTAGCACTTGAAACGGCCCTTCCCATTGTGGTTCCAACGTCTTTTCTGTAAGAAACTTAACATACACATAGTCTCCAGGCTGAATGTTATGCACAGGCCCATCTAACCCTCTACCCCGAGTTCCAAATACATGTTTCCCAATTTTATTGAGTTGCTTACTTAATGCTATCATGTATGAAGTCATAGTTTCCTCCCCAACTTGCATCGATGTTCCCTTCTGTACCGCGTAAGGTCTGCCATATAACATTTCAAAAGGGCTCAACCCTTCCCTGGCCCTTGGTTTTGCTCGTATGCACAAAAGTGCCAGAGGGAGAGCCTGGGGCCAGGTCAGGTTTGACTTCTGCCCGAGCTTCACTATTTGCTGCTTAATTAAATGGTTCATCTTTTCTACTTGGCCACTAGATTGGGGATGATAAGGGATGTGAAGCTGCCAGTCTATACCCAGATGGCAACTGATTTGATGAACTATTTTCGAGATAAAGTGTGGTCCTCTATCTGAGGATATAGTTGCTGGGACCTCAAAGCGTGGAATTATTTCTTGTACTAATATTTTTGTCACTTCCCAGGCTTTGGCAGATCTAGTGGGGAATGCTTCTGGCCAACCTGAAAAGGTATCCGTTAATACCAGTAAATATCGATACCCCCCCTTTTCTTGGATGTTCTGAAAAATCAATTTGCCACTGTTGTCCCAGTCCATTTCCTTTTCCAATCTGGCCTACTTTCAGAGTGGGGGTATTCTTAGGATTAGTCTGGAGGCAAAGGTTACACTGTCGAGTCACCTGTCTTACTATGGTATACAGATTTCTAGCTCTAATACTCTTGACCAAATACCGGTATAGGGCCTCCGCTCCCCAGTGCCCTTTCCTGTGTTCCTCTCGTACCAGGTGTCTAGCTAAACAAGAGGGAATTACTACCTTCCCTTGGGGAGTGATGGCCCAACCCTCTTCATTATATGATCCTTCCAGGTCTGTAATTAACTTTTGATCCTCTTTAGTATAATTAGGCTTACCTTCTGGGATGATTCTCCCATCAGGAACTAAAACTCCCTCTATTTTTACCTCTCTTTTAGCTGCTTGTTTTGCCTCTCTGTCCGCCAGTTCATTTCCTCTTTCCAAATCCGAGTTCACCTTTTGGTGGGCCTTAACATGCATGACTGCCACTTTTCTTGGAAGTTGTACAGCTTCTAGCAGTTCCAGAATTTCCTTCCCATGTTTGATGTGTTTCCCTTGTGAGTTCAACAGTCCTCTTTCCTTCCAGATTGCTCCATGAGCATGGACTACCCCAAAGGCATACTTCGAGTCTGTGTAAATATTCACTGTCTTGCCTTGGGCTAATCCTAAAGCACGAGTCAGCGCGATTATCTCTGCCTTTTGTGCAGAGGTATTCGCAGGCAGTGGTCCTGATTCCAGTATTTCTTGGGTGGTAGTAAGAGCATACCCAGCATACCTCTTGCCACTCAGGACATAGCTGCTCCCATCCGTAAACCAGTTCTCAGCATCTTCCAGAGGGGCATCCTTCAGGTCTGTGCGGCTTGAGTATGTTGCCTCGATGGTCTCCAGGCAATCATGTTGCACTGCTTCTCCTGTATTTCTACTCAGGAAAGAAGCTGGGTTAATAATGTTAGTTACTACAATCGCCACATCATCTTGGTCTACTAATGCTGCCTGATATTTTAAGAACCTTTGGGGCGAAAGCCAATGTCCCCCTTTAATTTCTAATACTGCAGACACTGTGTGAAATACAAATACAGTCATTTTCTGGCCTAAAGTGAATTTTTGTGCCTCTTGTATATTTAGGATCACTGCTGCAACCGCTCGTAGGCATCCAGGCCAACCTTTAGCGGTTGTATCTAGTTGCTTGGAGAAATAGGCGACTGCCCGACGATACGGGCCTAGGTCTTGTGCCAGTATTCCCAATGCAATTCCCTGTCTCTTGTGTGAAAAGAGGAAGAATGGCTTACTTACATCTGAGAGTCCCAAGGCCAAAGCTGACATCAGAGCCTTTTATAACAGTTCAAAGGCTCGTATAGCCTCCGTATTCCATTGGAGATTTTTCTGTTGAGTGGCGGTTAGTGCATATAAAGGTTTAACAAGCAATCCATAATTATAAATCCATAGTCTGCACCACTCAATCATTCCAAGGAACGTTCGCAGTTCTTTCACTGTCTGTGGCCTCAGAGTCTGGCAGATCGCCTCCTTCCGGGCTCGTCCTAAAGTTCTTTTTCCAGCACTGATTTCATAACCCAGATAAATCATTTCGCGTTGCATCACCTGGGCATCACCTGAAGTTGCATCACCTGAAGTCCCAAAAAATTTAAAAGGCTTACCGTCCAAGCCATACAGGTTTCTTTTGTCTTGGTGGCAATTAGGATGTCGTCTACATACTGCAGCAGCCTTCCCTCTTTGGGTGGGGTTGGGGCTTCCCACAATTCGAGGTCTCTTGCTCCCTGGTTACCGAATATAGTGGGGCTGTTCTTAAATCCTTGTGGCAGCACCGTCCAGGTTAACTGGGTTTTCCGCCCACTCCTAGGATTTTCCCATTCAAATGCAAATATTTTCTGACTGGCTTCGAGGAGAGGGAGGCAAAAGAAAGCATCTCTGAGGTCTAAAACAGTAAACCAGATTAGCTCAGGAGTTAATTTTGTTTACAAAGTGTATGGGTTTGCCAACACCTGGTGGAGATCTATTTATTAATCCTATTTGTAAAAATTTTTCTATAACTGGCTGGATCCCTTCCTGATTTTCCTTTTAAAGGGTTTTGCTTAATTCTTACCGGTTGTTGTCCTTCCTTAAGTTTTACCCCTACGGGTGAGGTACTCTGCCCTTCCAGGCGTGTCAGTGGCCCACACTCCGGGATACATTTGATTGATAATTTCCTCACTGATTTCTCCTCCTGTGGGGATACTAGTTAGGGACAAGCTCATGATTTGTATAAATTCTTGGTCATTTACCTCCAGAGTAATCTCTCCATTGCTAAAGGTAATAGTTGCTCCTAATTGTTCTAGTAAGTGTCTTCCTAGGAGCTCTTTTGTGGAGTAAGGCATATACATAAATTTGTGTATGCCTAACTGCTTTCCCAGTTTATATTTCAAAGGTTTGCAAAAATAGTAGCTCCCTTATCTTTTCCAGGGCAAGCTCTAAAGGATCTTATGGTGGAACTAGTCCACAGTCCCTCTGCCACCCCGGGTGATTTCGGAGGGTAAAGAACATGTCTGCATAAGACACCTCGTCCCTTCCCTCCGTAAAAATAACATTAATTGCAAAAGCGTGTTATAGTCTAAAGTCCCATTTAGTGGCCATTTAGCTGCTTCTTCTAGTTTGTAAAGTGACCACCACTGGTTACAATATTTAATCAGGATTTTCTTGCTTTCTGTACTTCCCCTCCCGGCTATAAATTTCCAGTGCGTGAGTATGCAATCCAGTGGGCTTTTCTTTATGATTCTTCCCTGCTTGTTCCCCATAATTGTTCCCGATACTCTGCACACCTCGATCTCCTCGTATTGGACAATACAATATATCAACAACGCACATTGCTAATACCCAGGCTTGATGAAAATTACCAAAAATAAGAGCATAGGAGCACAGAGAAAGCAGGGAATTCTCTCACGAACCCAATCTGGTACTACCAGTTACCCAGAAGGAGCTGTGTACAATCCTTCTAGCAGGTTGTGAGAGCCTCAAACACTCCCAAGACAAAACCATGAGTCACAGGGTGCTTTCTGTGGAGGCCGAAGCTGATAAGGCTGCCCGATGTATCTGGGGGAGAGAGCCCTGTGGAGATGGGACGGCTCTGCCCTGGGGCACCTGGGCAGATTTCAAGGGCCATGTATCCAGTGAATG
>NW_020799188.1:18297-19959 GCF_003259725.1 Athene cunicularia | reverse complement strand
GAGGCCAGGGAAGGCTGCTGGGAGCACAGGGCCCTGCAGAGCCAGGGTGGCCAGCGGCATGGGACCTCCAGATGCCCAGCTGTGGCTGTGGGCTTCACATACATCTCCTGGAGGGATGTCTCTGGGGCCGGGCTGGCTGCGAGGTGAGCAGCCCCGTGGCACGCTGACGTGTCTCCTGCCGCAGTGGAAGAGCGGGCAGCTGGTGCAGCTGGGCTGGACGGCCAGCGAGGACCTGCTCTGCATCCAGGATGACGGCACCGTTCTCATCTACAACCTCTTCTGCGAGTTCAAGCGCCACTTCAGCATGGGCAACGTGAGTGGGGCAGGACATGGGGAGCCCGGGAGGTACCCAGGGTTGGGGTGGTTGTGCCCTGGAGAACACCCCCCATGGGGCACAGCGGGGTGCCCGGGGCTCTCCCAGCCTCCCTGCAGGGCTGCCAGCCTTTGGCAATGAGCTGGCAACTGTCTCTGTGGCCCCTGGGGCCAGAACGGAGCCCTCTGCCATGGAGCAAGGTCTGTCCGAGCTGGGACACCTCCTCCTCCTCCCCGGGGAGGTTTTGTCCCCGGAGCGTGGTGCTGAGCCGGGCCCAGCTCTCTCTGTGGCGCAGGAGGTGCTGCAGAACCACGTGCTGGAGGCCAAGGTTTTCCACACGGAGTACGGCACCGGCGTGGCCATCCTCACTGGGGCACACCGCTTCTCCCTCGCCACCAACATCGACGACCTGAAGCTGCGCAGGATGCCCGAGGTTCCCGGTGCGTCCCCTCCCCGCGGCTCCCCCGCTCCTCCCGGGCGCGGGGGCCTCACGCTGCTTCCCCGCAGGTTTGCAGAAGCCGCCCTCGTGCTGGGCCGTGCTGTCCCAGGACAGAGTCACCATCGTCCTGCTGGCGGTGGGGCAGGAGCTCTACCTCCTGGACAACACCTCCTGCTCCGTGGTGGTGAGTGAGCTGCGACAGCCGGCCCTGGCAGGGGCGAGCAGGGCAATTTGCACCCCCCCTTCCTCACTGGCAGGTCCTTCCCCTGTCCCCCCCCTGTCCCACGGGCAGGCACGTACTGCCGGGCTGCTCCTGTTTAACATCTTTATTGATGACCTGGACAAGGGGGGTGAGTACCCCCTCAGTCAGTTTGCAGATGACACCCAGTTGGGTGGGAGTGTTGATGTGCTCGAGGGCAGGGAGGCTGCAGAGAGACCTGGCCAGGCTGGAGCCATGGGCTGAGCCCGACTTGGGGAGTTTCACTGAGGGCAAATGCCGGGGGCTGCCCTTGGGCCACAACAACCCCCAGCAGCTACAGGCGTGGGGAGGAGTGGCTGGAGAGCTGCCAGTCAGAGAGGGACTGGGGGGTGAGAATGAGCCAGAGTGTGCCCAGGGGGCCAAGGAGGGCAACGGCATCCTGGCTGGTGTCAGCACTGGCGTGGCCAGCAGGGACAGGGAAGGGATCTGAGCCCTGGGCTGGGCACTGGGGAGGCCGCCCCTCGCTGAGGGGGTTCAGTTCTGGGCCCCTCACCCCAAAAAGGCCATTGAATGACTCGAGCATGGCCAGAGAAGGGCAACGGAGCTGGGGCAGGGTCTGGAGCACAGGTCTGCTGGGGAGCGGCTGGGGGAACTGGGGGGGTTCAGTCTGGAGAAGAGGAGGCTGAGGGGAGACCTCCTGGCCCTCGGCAA
>NW_020799188.1:13598-16926 GCF_003259725.1 Athene cunicularia | reverse complement strand
CCCCCCCCCTCCCCCGCACGCACGGCTTTGGGGTATCAGCCCCCTCCTCCCCCTGCCCACGCGCGTTCCCTTGGGGTCCCCACGGACTTGGGGCTGCAGGTCTATGTCGGGGGTGTCTGCACTCCTCCCTCAGCACATCCACCCTCTTATTCTTCACTCAATTTCCTACCTCACTCCCCACTTTTTCTGTTTCTGGACGCACCTTTCTGCTGGCCTTGCCTCATCCCTTCTCTGTCCAAGCTTCCCCCCAGACAAACAGCCACCACTAATTAATCTCCCTACAGGTCGCAGTTACGTCTGTACCCAAATTTCCCATTTCTAATCCCATTTCCTGGGCAGTCTCAGCCTCACCACCACCACTGGTGTGGTCGCTCCAGCACAGGGGCCTCGCACGTCACGATTCCACCCTGCAGATACCCCACGTTGCGGGGCTCGTGCTGGTGAGGGGCTGGTCGCCCTCCACGCCCTCCGACACCAATCCTTCTACTTTCACCTTCGTTCCCTCAGTCTCAGCCGAGCACAAACGGTTTCTTGCCCCACGTGTGGGCATTCCAGCGATGGGGGGGGTGTTTCTCACGCCTGGTTCCAGTGCTCACACAGCGTCCTCGCCCTTTGGATGCAGCCCTGGCTGCTTCCAGAGCTGGCGACGGGCTGGGACCCGCTCGGTGCTGGGCTGGGCCACTCGTCCCCTCCGTGCCCTGCCGCCGTCCCCCTGACCCAGCTCTCTCCCACCACAGGAGAAGTTCTGCGAGTTCACCAGCAGCGTCCGATCTCCGCCCAAGCAGATGGTTTGGTGAGTGTTCCCCTCGGCCATGCCCCCCCCGTAACCCTGTGGTACCCTGAGCCTTCGCCGGGGTCTGCTCAGCTCTGCAGCCGCCCTGCTGCCTCCCTGGGGTGGGCAGGACCCCCCTCACGTCCCTGCTCCGGGGCGGGGGGGCTGCGGTGGGGCCGGGGGTAAGCTGGGGGTCCCCTGCAGGTGCCTGCGTCCCCGGAGCCGGCAGCGTGCTGTGGTGGTGGCCTGGGACCGGCAGCTGATGGTGGTGGGGAACTCCACGGAGTGCATCCAGTATCCTTGGGGCAGACGGACCCGTGTCGTTTCCGAGGGCCGTCCCGGACTGCGGGCACCCACTGGCCCTCCTCGGGCCACCGCCATCCCTGTCACCCACACTGGTGTCCCCAGAGACCCCCCTCGGTGTCAGCAGCCCCCCGGGGATGGTCAGAGGGGGTTGACCTTGTTCTCCTCTCTGCAGTTCTGCCACCATCTCCCCTGCCCGGCCCCAGCCAGCCCACTCGGGACTTGGGGGGGAATTCCTCTCCCTCTCAAGTGCTGACCCTGCGTCCCACTGCCTCCCCCTGGAAATGGGGGGGCAGGGGGTCTCCGTGGCATCACTAGGGCTGCCCTTGGCCCTGGGCTGTGCCCCGAGCCCCTTGTTCCCCACCAGCCCTTAGCGGGGAGCACAGATTTGTCCTGGATGAGGATTCCTACCTGGTGCCGGAGCTGGACGGGGTCCGGATCTTGTCTCGCACCTCCCATGAGTTCTTGCACGAGATCCCAGGTGGGGTGAGGCTGAGTGGGACCCGCTGCTGGATCCGCTGGGCTGGGGGCTGAGGCCTGGCACAGCTCAGCCTGTCTGTTGCTCACCTCCTGCACTGCTGCCACCCTCCTGCTTCCCGAGCGGAGCTGCCGTGGCTCTGGGGGGGGGCGGAATAACCCCTCAGGACACGTGTGTGTGTCCCCCAGCACTGAAGAACAGCACCAGCTCTGCTGGGACCCAGAGCCGCAGGTGGGGTGGTGCAGGAGCAGGGTGCAGCGGGTGCAGGTGAGGTGCCCAGGCTGGGGCAGCCTCTTATGGGGGTTTTTTGGTTTTTTTTTCCCTTTTTCCCCCTCCCCATCTTCACAGAAGCCAGCCAGGAGATCTTCAAGATCGCCTCCATGGCCCCGGGGGCTCTGCTGCTGGAAGCACAGAAGGAGTACGAGGTACGGCCCTGCACCCCCGTGTGCTGCCCGGCCCGGGCTGGCTCCGGCCCCGTTACCCCCGGCCATGGGCACGGGGAGATCCGGAGGTCCCGGGGCTCCCCCAACAGGCTGCACCCCTCTGCAGAAGGAGAGCCAGAAGGCAGACGAGTACCTGCGGGAGATCAAGGACCAGAAGCTGCTCCCAGAGGCGGTGAGCCAGTGCATCGAGGCAGCCGGCTACGAGCACGAGCCCGACACCCAGAAGTCGCTGCTGAGGGTGAGCGAGGTGGAGGGAGGGCTGTGGCTGAGGCTGAAGGCCGGTCCCTCCTGGCACAGCCCCCCAGCGCCGCGCTCCTCTGCCTGCAGGCAGCCTCCTTCGGGAAGTGCTTCATCGACAAGTTCCCCCCGGAGAGCTTCGTGCGCATGTGCCAGGACCTGCGGGTGCTCAACGCCATCCGGGACTACCAGATCGGCATCCCCCTCACCTTCACCCAGTATCCTCTGTGCAGGGACCCTGCGGCGGGCGTGGGATCAGGCCCAGGTGGGATCGGTGTTGTTGGGGGTCTGGCTGCCCCAGAGGTGGAGAGACGTCCCTGATCCAACATTGGGGAGGTTTTGATAGGATCCCAAGAGCGAGATTGAGACCCAAACGAGGTCAAACGCCCCATACCCGAATCTGGTGTTATTGTTAAAAGTGAAGATGGGGGCGATAGGACAGAATGGGAGGGAAAGACAGAAATCAAGCAAATGTGTGGGGTAGAGTCACAAGAACAGCCACCACCATGGGTCTGACAACATCCTGCTGGTCCTCAGTCTTCAGCTCTTCGGTGGTGGGAGCACACAGCAAAGTTTTTGTTGCCTTTTTGGTTCTTTGTATCAGCTGATGAGTGTATCTGCCCACCTTTAGGTTTTTTTTTTTCCTCTGGTCCCACAGGTTTTTGCTGCATCTGGTTTCTGGGGCAGAAATGCTGCCTCTTACCTTATTTTATCTTATCTTATCTTACCTCTGGGCTCGGCACTGGGGAGGCCGCCCCTCGCTGAGGGGGTTCAGTTCTGGGCCCCTCACCCCAAAAAGGCCATTGAATGACTCGAGCGTGGCCAGAGAAGGGCAACGGAGCTGGGGCAGGGTCTGGAGCACAGGTCTGCTGGGGAGCGGCTGGGGGAACTGGGGGGGTTCAGTCTGGAGAAGAGGAGGCTGAGGGGAGACCTCCTGGCCCTCGGCAACTCCCTGCCAGGAGGGGGCAGAGAGGGGGGATGAGTCTCTGGAGCCAAGGAGCCAGCGCCAGGCCCCGAGGGAATGGCCTCAAGCTGCCCAGGGCAGGGTCAGGCTGGCTCTGAGGAAGGATTTCTGTGCAGAAGGGGCTGTTGGGC
>NW_020799188.1:7607-10025 GCF_003259725.1 Athene cunicularia | reverse complement strand
GGCTGGCTTCTCCTCACCTGGGGAGCTGAGGAAGGGGCAGGGGGAGTTTCGTGCCCCGTGGTGGGCTCCCTAACTCATACCCCGGGGCCATCGTCCCCTCAGGGCTTTGTCCCAGCAGCCCCCCAGCCCCGGGTCAGGATCCCCCCCAGGGCTGGGCCCTGCCGAGCCCTCTGACCCTCCCTGTGGATGGGACAAACCATCGCAGAGCCGGAGCTTCGCCTTGGCCATGTCTCGGCACCAGACCTGCCCCCCCGCCCCAGCTGGGGGCTCTGAGGGGGCTGCCCCGTCCCTGCAGCCTGGCAGCGGTGCTGGCAGGGGGGTGAAGTGGCCGCTCTCTGTCCTCAGCGCATCGAAGGGCGAGTCGGAGCTCTGCAGAATGCCCTGGACGAGTACTACAAAGCCAAGAACGAGTTTGCTGCCAAGGTGAGCACAGTCGGGCCCAGGGAGGCGCCGCAGGGCTTCGGGGGGGCCCTCCCCTTGGCGTGGGGTCACGGCCCGCTCGGTGGAATCGGGGCGGTTCCGTCACCACGATCCTGAAAGGGCAAATTTAAGGCGACCGACACCAAAGGGGATGGAATCAAACAGTGAAACTTTATTGTGCTGCCCGTGAGGCGATGGGTGAGAGAAAGGGGAGAAGGGAAATTTAGAGAAGAGAACGCGAGGGCTCTGACACGTGACCCCGCAGGCCCCCGCGCTGCTCAGCGGGCCAGGCTGGGGCGGGGGGAGCTTTAAGCTGGCGCTTTGCTCCCCAGGCCACGGAGGATCAGATCAAGCTCCTGCGGCTCCAGAGGCACCTCCAGGAGGACTTTGACAAGCCCTACCTCGACCTCTCGCTGCATGACACCGTCTCCAACCTCATCTTGGACGGCCACCACAAGCGAGCCGAGCAGCTCTACCGGGAGTTCAAGATCCCTGACAAGAGGTGGGTCCTGGGGCAGGGGGTGTCCTCTGGGCAGCCCTGGGGGTCACCCTGTGCAGGAGCGTTTTGCTGATTAAGGATGCTAATTAAACTCAGATGCCAGAGTGAAAAGAGTAGGTGTGTTTAACTGGGGATAGCTGAATAATGTAACAGAAAACACGCAGTAAGACGAGAGAGAATAATGCGCTTAAAGCAAACAAATAGGAAAATACAGGGTAATGCATCAAATCATGACTACCAGAGAGAGATAATAGTGATTAAGAAAAATCCATCACCACTTGCATCTGTTGCCACCATCCAGATCTGCAGAGGCTGGGGAGCCCCAGTGGCAGCGAGGATTTGTTGAGCCTTTCCCAGCAGGGGGGGGAGTCCTGCAGGGTGGGCGCACCCATAGCTGAGGCACCCAGAGCTGCTGCGAGCGGGTCCACCCATATACTCCCAAAAATCAGCAAGCCACAAGAGCTGGCACCTTTGTTTTAAGCAGAAATACCTGGTTTCACTCTCACATTAGATTCCCCCAGAGCCTGGCCTGGGCGCAAGGAGGAAGCCAAGGGAGTTTCCCTGCTTTATCTAATTTATTGATGTTCTTTTCAGAACAAGGCCACAGCCGGGCAGCTGGCTCCGTGGCCTTGTTACACAAAGAAGGATAAAAATACATTCAGGATAAACATGTTTTCGTGACATTCATCATCAGTAATGAGTATATGATAGCTAAGTTACATCTTTCATTAACGAGCATACATATTTTGCTAATGATCACGTCCTAAGTCAGCAGCTCCAGCTCAGGGCCTGGTCAGGCCGCAATACTTGAACACATCAGCACAGGTGGTTTGTTGTAACCCAGCACAACCCCTGCTCACACAGTGGCTATCAGTTACAAACCACACAGGATTCATCTCTTAGAGCTTCCAGGAGCTGGGCTTGGGGGGCTGCAGGCGCTGCCAGCTTGGCCTGTGTCCCTCAGGTACTGGTGGCTGAAGATCAGCGCCCTGGCCAACCGCGGGGACTGGGAGGAGCTGGAGAAGTTCTCCAAGAGCAAAAAATCGCCCATCGGGTACCTGGTAAGAGCTTTCCTGGCTGGAGGAGGGGGCCAGCCCTGCCCCAGGGTGGGACTGTGGGGCTGGGCCAGGCCCTGGGCCCTGCCTGGAGCAGCCCACACAGGTTGATGTGGGGCAAAAGCTGAAGCTGGGGGCTGGGAGCCAGCACCCCCCTGCCCTGCCCTCCCCTCTCCTCTCCAGCCCTTTGTGGAGATCTCGGTGAAGCACCATAATCGCTACGAGGCCAAGAAGTACGCGCCCCGCGTCACCCCCGAGCAGCGCGTCAAAGCCTTTGTCCTCGTGGGGTGCGTTGGCGTGGCCCTGGCTGGGGGGATGACGGGGGGGCAGAGTTGGAGCCTGCAGGAACGTGGGGGCCTCATGGGGAACTGGTGGTGCTTGGAGGGGGGGAGCACCCTGAGCCTCGTCCGCTGCAGCCTGGTGCCTCCAGGATTGGGGGGGGGG
>NW_020799188.1:1916-7557 GCF_003259725.1 Athene cunicularia | reverse complement strand
GGTCCCGGTGCTCCCAGACCCAGCGCTACCCCCCGCCGGGGCGCGGGGCAGGGCGAGGGGTGGGCAGCGGCGTCCCCGGGTGGGGGAAACGCTCCCGCACGAGCTCTGCGTGGTGGGAGCAGCTGTTCTCGTGTGCTGCGGCCCCGGGCCGAGGGCACGGTCACCACGGCGAGCGTTTTTCTGCTGGTGCAGCTAAAGCCAGCGTGTGGCATTGAGTGCGGTGGGGACAATCCTTTTGCTCCCGTCCTTGGCACTTAACCCTAAACTTACTGCAGGTACCCATTAACGTAAAAAATACAGGAAATAACACGACAATTATTAGAGATGTAGGGGTGAGCGGTAGCTTAGCACACGCTGGCGTTGTTCATGGTCGGGAAACAGGAGTTGTGATGGAGGGATGAGCTGTTTTCTGTGGAACTAAGGGTGGAGGAAACAACCCAAGTGCTGGGTAATGAATTGACTCTGTGTCGGTCACCCTTGGGCCGCCGGGCTGGCGTGTCCCCATCTGGAAGCGGAGCTGCCCTCCGTTGTTATTTAAGGCACGAGGGGAAGGACTCAGCCCTGGGACTGGCCTGACCCCTTGCCGGTGCTTTGCTGCTTCTTGAAATTTAGGTAGGCTAGGTTTTGTGCCCTGGGACTGGGTTCCGATACATTAAAAGTCCAAAGATGACCTTGTCTTTCTTTGCCCACTTCTTTCATTTTGCCTTTCTGTGATCACCGTTTGCCTACGCTGACATCGCTGCCACACACGCATTCCCTTGGCACGTGGCATTGCTGCCTGTTTACTACTCCTGCCGGATTACGCTCTTGGGTGGGGTTCTGGTCTCGGGCTGGGCCTGGTCCCTGAAGCTGGGTCTGTGAAATCTCGTGCCTGGAGGTCAGCTCTGTGCAGGGAATCACTGCCTAAAGAAGGTGGAGAATAGCGAAAGGACTGGGTCAAAACAGAAGGCAGCTACAGTGGGGGGCAGGCAGCATTTATTTGGAGGTGGATCACCTGTGGGACGCCTCGAGAATCATCCTTGAGACTGATTTTAGTGTTTGGGACCCCCCCAAAAAAGAAAGCATGTGAGACAACATGAATAGAAAACAGGAAGATGAGACTCGCACGGGAAGGCTTGGGAGAATATGAGGACATGAAATAGGAGTTAAGGAACATTTAATAACACGAGATCGTGCTCTCAGTTGGCATAAGAAGGATTTTTGCTGTACAGAGGGAGAAATCGTCACTGGAAGTGCTGTAGGAGGAAAAGGTTTCAGGTTGCCAGTGGATCACAAGACACTGGGTGTCTGTGCGGCGTGGCGTCTTCATAACAACACAGGAGCAGCAGCTCTTTACGTTAAAGCTCGCTGTTAGCACTGCAGTAAATTTTCGTACCCAAGAACAGTGCTGCGGGTGCAGAGACTCTTCATGTCCCTCCGGTTGGCTGCTTGGGGTGGGGGGTCCGGGGCTGGGCTCCGGGGTGCAGCTGAAGGTCTGACTCCGCTTTGCTTCCTGTGCAGTCAGAAAACGCCAAGTCCGAGAGCACGTTCCAGGTGACGATGCTGCCCGGGGACGGGGTGGGCCCCGAGCTCATGCACGCGGTCAAGGAGGTGTTCAAGGTAACGGCCCCTCGCGGGCGGGGGCACAGGCTGGGGGGAGCAGCAGCTGCTGGTCCAGAGACCCCCCAGGACCAACCCGTCTGTCTCCTCCAGAGCCGGCTGTGAGAGCCCTGGGACCCCTCCCTTTCCATAAATAGAATCCTAGGACAGTTTGGGTGGGAAGGGACCTTAAAGCCCATCCAGTCCCACCCCCTGGCCACGGGGCCACCTTCCAAAGCCCCGTCCAACCTGGCCTTGAACCCTTCCAGGGAGGGGGCAGTCACAGCTTCTCTGGGCAGCCTGTGCCAGGGCCTCACCCCCCTCACAGGGAACAATTTCTGCCTTAGATCTGATCTAAATCTCCCTCTGTCAGTTTAACCCCGTTCCCCCTCGTCCTATCCCTCCCCCCTGATGACAAGTCCCTCTCCCCGTTCCTGCAGCCCCTTTCAGCCCTGGGGGCCGCTCTAAGCTCTCCCTGGAGCCTTCTCTCCTCCAGCTGAACCCCCCAACTCTCTCAGCCTGTCCTCACAGGGGGGCTCCAGCCCCCCCAGCATCTCCATGGCCTCCTCTGGACCCAGTGCTGTCAGCAGAGTGGCCGAGGGTGCCCTCAGTACCGCTGTCACTGGGACCGTGTCCCGGGGCCGGCAGTCTGGGTCTGTCTCACTCGTCCCTTCCCGCTCTGCTGCTGGGGATGGGGAGGACACGGACCGTCCTCGCTGCTCCTGGCGGGAGCGTGGCCGCAGGGCTGTCATCGTCCAGCTGTCCAGAACCTTTTGTGTCCTTCTGACCCTCCTGCCCTGTGCTGCTGACCCTGAGGTCCCAGTTCAGCAGTTCACCAGCCCGGTTCCCCCGTTTCGCTGCACGGGCAGTCTGGCTGGTCCCGGGCATCGCGTCTGAGCCCCCGTGTCCCCCCCTGCTGCTAACATGTAACATAACCCCCCGGCCGGGTCTGTCTCTGCGTCTCGCCCAGGCTGCCAGCGTCCCTGTGGTCTTCGACGAGCATCACCTGAGCGAGGTGCAGAACATGGCATCGGAAGAGAAACTGGACCAGGTCGTTGATTCTATGAAGGAAAGTAAAGTCGCCCTTATAGGTGAGGACCCGGGCGGGGGCTCTGGCCTGCCCTGCCTGCGGGGGGGCTGCCCTGGCTCAGGAGCCCTTGGGTGCTTCAGAGGGCAGGAGTCTCTGTGCTTAGGCCCTGGAGAAGGAATCTCGCTGTCTTTAAGCCAATTAGAGGTACTCGGAACTCCCCAAAGGGGAGGTTAAACCCAGCTTCTGCTTTTGGCACAAGATCCCCTCGTATGGCCCAAAGGGCCTCGGCAGGGTCCTGTATAGGGAGGGATCAGTCTCCACGCTGGGCTGAGGTTCTCTGAAGTACCCCTTCTGCCCTTTCCCCAGCCCCTTCACCCCCTGTCCCAGCCCTTTCTGCCCCCCACCGGGGTTCAGGTGATGCCTGTAGCAGCTGTCAGTGCGCTCTGTGCTCCGTGTCCTTACTCCGGCTCCGTGTCCCCCCGCAGGCAAGATCCACACCCCCATGGAGTACAAGGGCGAGCTGGCTTCTTACGACATGAGGCTCAGGTGAGCTCCTTCCCCTGCTCGGCTGCCGCGTCCCTTGTGGGAAAGGGTCTTGTGTTTGGTCCCCCGGGCCCGAAGGGAGCAATTCTGGGCCAGACGGGGAGTGAATGTGTTACCGGGAAGTAAAAGCTCTGACTCTGCTGCTGCTTCTCCCGCAGGCGCAAGTTAGACTTGTTCGCCAACGTCGTCCACGTGAAGAGCCTGCCAGGCTATAAAACCCGCCACAACAACTTGGACCTGGTGATTATTCGTGAGCAGACGGAGGGGGAGTACAGCTCTCTGGAGCACGAGGTGCGTGGGGGGGTATTGCTGGAGGAGGGGACCCTGCCCCAGGGCGTCAGGCTTGCTCCCGCTTTCTGTACCAGAGCGGTTCTGCACGGCCGGGGGGCTGCGGTGCAGGACCCGTAATGGGAAAAAACCTGCCAGGAGGGTGCAGAGAGGGGGGATGAGTCTCTGGAGCCAAGGCGCCAGCGCCAGGCCCCGAGGGAATGGCCTCAAGCTGCCCAGGGCAGGGTCAGGCTGGCTCTGAGGAAGGATTTCTGTGCAGAAGGGGCTGTTGGGCGTTGGAATGGGCTGCCCAGGGCAGGGGGGAGTCCCCGGGATCCCTGGAGGGGTTGAAGAGTCGGGCTGAGCCAGCGCTGATATTATTAGATATATGATATGGTTAGAAATGCAAGCCTGGGGAAAAAATGATTAAGAAGCAAAAAATTTGTGGCTGTTGAAGCTTTTGTTTAAAAAGTAGTTAAGACCCCTGGTCCCTGCCACCACAGTGGGGGCTGCGGCGGCCGCTGACGCTCCCTCCCCTGCACAGAGCGCCAAGGGGGTCATCGAGTGCCTGAAGATCATCACCCGCGCCAAGTCCCAGCGCATCGCCAAGTTCGCCTTCGACTACGCCACCAAGAAAGGGCGCTCCAAGGTCACGGCCGTGCACAAAGCCAACATCATGTGAGTGCTGCAGAGCGGCCTTGGAGCCCGCCGCCGCATCTGGGACCTCGCGCTTGGGGTTTTGACCCCAAAAAAATGCCAGCGAGGCCGGATTTTCCCTGGGAAGAGGGCTTTTTCCTCTCTCCGCTCTTGTCCCCGGTCCGAGGCCCATCCTGGGGGCTGGCAGCCGCGCAGGGGAGAGGCTGAGCCCTCATTGCTCCCCCTGGGCCCCACCTGCTGGGGGGGGGGCGACACCGGTTGCCGCTGGGTCACCGGCTGCTGTGATGATTTTCCCAGCCCCATTAATGTGTTCCTTGTCTCGCAGGAAATTAGGCGACGGGCTCTTCCTGCAGTGCTGTGAAGAAGTGGCAGAACTGTACCCCAAGATCAAATTTGACACCATGATCATCGACAACTGCTGCATGCAGGTGAGAGGCTGTTCCCCGGCCCCGCAGCTGTTCTGCTGAGCCAGGAGGGGCTGAAACCTGAAAAGCTGCTGCTGTGGCCCCAGGTTTGCCCCTCACACATGGCAGGAGCCTTCTCCCTGCTCTGCTCAGCCAGGAGCTGCAGGGGTTGAAGGTGGCAGCAGCAATTAGAACTGTAGAATCACAGAGCTTGGAAAAGACCTTTCAGGTCCTTGCGTCCAACCATTTTAATGTGGTGCTGCCAAATCCACCACTAAACCCTGTCCCCGAGTGCCACATCCACAGCTTTAAATACCTCCAGGGACAGAACTCCAGCCCTTCCCACGCTTGACAACCCTTTCAGGGGGAGAAATTTTCCCTAATATTCAACCCAAGCCTCCCGTGGCACAAACTAAGTCTTGTCTGGGCTTACAGAACTCTGCCAGGCGCTCGCTGGGTCTGCGGCTCCCCCGAGCTTGGCCTGGGGGGTGTCTGCAGACACGGTGGGTTCTCACATCCTCCCTCCCCTCGTGCAGCTGGTGCAGAACCCTTACCAGTTCGACGTTCTGGTCATGCCCAACCTCTACGGAAACATCATCGATAACCTGGCAGCCGGTTTGGTGGGCGGTGCCGGTGTGGTGCCCGGCGAGAGCTACAGCGCCGAGTACGCCGTGTTCGAGATGGTGAGGGGCCCTGGGGGCCATTACCTGCACCCTGGGGATGGGCTGGGGGGGTTGCAGGGGCTGGGGGAGAGGGTCTGTCACTTTTTTGTCCCGCAGGGCGCCCGCCACCCCTTTGCCCAGGCCGTGGGCAGGAACATTGCCAACCCCACAGCCATGCTGCTCTCGGCCGCAAACATGCTGCGGCACCTCAAGTAGGTGCCTCTCCCCGGGGGGGGTGTGGGCAGCGCTGCCTCGGCCGCAGGGGCTGACCCGCCCCTCCTCTCCTCTCCCCAGCTTGGAATTCCACTCCAATCTGATCTCGGACGCGGTGAAGAAGGTGATCAAAGTGGGAAAAGTGAGTAATCGCACGAGTGGTCGTGGGGGACGAGCTGCTCCATGTCCTCCCCCAATGCCAGTGCCCGGCTCCGGCCTCCTCCAGCTCGGAAAGCCGGGGGGGCTGGCTGGGGCTGTCCTCAGCCAGCCCCCCCCCCCCCCCCCCC
>NW_020799188.1:0-1866 GCF_003259725.1 Athene cunicularia | reverse complement strand
CCTCCTGGGGCTCGCTCGGGCGCTGCTCACTGGCCAGGGAAGGCCCTGGGGTGGCCACTTCCTCGCGGGGTCTCTAGCCGGGGGCCTAGAGGGAAGCTGCTCTCCTCTCCCTTCCCGCAGCCCTTGTACTGGTTCACAATCACATTTCTCCCTTGTTTCTCCCCCCAACCCCTTCCCTGTGTTGGATTTTTAGGTTCGGACACGGGACTTGGGCGGTTACTCCACCACTTCTGACTTCGTCAAGTCTGTGATTGACAACCTGCACCCCCACTATGGTTCCTAGGAACCCCGCTCGCCCCCGGGCCGGCGCCCTGCAGCAGCTTCCCTTATGGCCCAGTGGCACGGCCTTCCCCCTCCTCGCCCGGCCGAGGGGCCCCAGGAGAGGAGGAGGAGGGCAGCCCCCCCCCAGTAGGGCTGGCGGGAGGCACCGAGGGGCCAGAGCGAGGCTCTGGGGTCACACAGGGATGTTGGGGTGCAGGGGCTGTGCCCCCCGCTCTGCAGGCAGCTTGTAGGGGCCGGGGGGGGGGCTGGAGGAGCCCCCTCCTGCCCCTGGCAGCTTTAGCAATAACAAACCGGGGCCCACATCCAGGAAGGGGCAGAGGGTCCCAGTTCTGGCACCATCCTGGGGAGGAAGCTGCGAGGTTTCATCACCTCCAGGCCCCTGGGAAATGGTGCAGGGTTGGGGGGGGATCTACCCCCACCCCCCATGCAGGGCAGCACCTCTGCTTGTACCAGGACAGGCCCCACGGCTGCACTGGGAGTCCTGGGGGGCTCCTGGGGCCCCCCCGAGGCCCAGCTCTGCCCTGGCTGTGTGAGATCGAGCGACGGGCCGGGTGTAACGCTGTGCTGTGCTGTGTACTCATCTGCGCAATAAAAAGGGTCCAACGCTTGCCCCTGCCCTGTCCAAGCCCTGGAGGGGAGCGGGGGGCACCGCGGCAGGTTTTGGTGGGGCCAGAAGGTGGATGGGCAGCAAGGAGGGGGCCAGGGCTGAGCCCCTCACCCTCCCCTCCAGACAGCTGAGCTGGGTGAGCCTGGGGAATGGCTCTGCCGGGGTGGGAGGGGGCAGGGGGCATGAAATCCTCAATTCCCACCCCCCTGCACCCCTCAAAACCTGCCTCGTTCCTGCAGCAGGGGGGTGAAGCCTGTGCACACACCTGGGGGGCACCACAGCTCGGATCTCCCCCTCCCCGAGGCACAGGGACACCTTGGGGACTCTGCACAGGCCCTCAGGGGTCCCCGCTGTGATGGGGGGGGTGTCTGTGTGTGTATCCCACCGTGCTGGGGGAGCCCCTCCCTCCCAGCTGATGCTCCCTCTCCTTGCAGGTGCGCACGGCAGACATGGGGGGCTACGCCACCTCCCTGGATTTCACCCAAGCTGTGATCGCCGCCCTGGACGCGTAGGGCCTCCACCTCCCGCTGGTAATTTATCACTTTCCGCTAACGAATGCGGCCCCCGCAGCACGAGGGGGGTCGGCTCCCCATCTCTGCCCCCCCTTACCCTGCTGAAGCAGCAAAACAAAGACAGAAAAGGCTCGACCACCCCCTCAGCCCTTTATTGCGGTTCCGTCACCCCGGGGTGGGATGGGGGGGGTGATGGCCGCTGTGCAAGGGCCAGCGACGCTCCAACGCAGCCCCAGGGGGGCAGAGGGACCGACCCAACCGCCGAGGGGCCAAACACAAAGTTCATGCGGCCGCCACGAAGCCAAAGGCCGGTGGCCAAGCTGACCTGCTGCTAGTCCATTGAGTCCATCGGCTGGAGCCCAGCCCAGCTCCAGCTCCACACTGCAGCACTAGTCCTCCTCCTCCTCTGAGTCCTTGGCTTTCTCCTTCTTCTTCTTCTTTTTCTTCTTCTTCTCCTCCTCCTCA
>NW_020799187.1:14934-20096 GCF_003259725.1 Athene cunicularia | reverse complement strand
CTACTATGGAAACGCGCATTACTAGAGAAATGCGCTACTTGGGAAACGAGATCTACTAGGGCAATGCGCTGCTAGGGAAAGCTTCTACTAGCAAAACATGCTACTAGGGAAATGTCGCTACTAGGGAAACACTCCAGGGAATCACATGCTAATAGGGAAAAGCAATAAGAGGAAAATGGTGCTACTAGGGAATCGAAGCTACTAAAAAAAACTCGCTACTAGGGAAACAGGCAACTGCTTCACTAGCGAAATGTGCTACAAGGGTAAAAACGCCACTAGGGAAACAGCACTGCTAGTGAAATGCACTACTAGAGAAACGCACTACTAGGGCAACGCACTACTAGGGAAACGGTGCTAATAGGGAAACTGCGCAACAAGGCAAAAGGCTCTACTAGGGAAATGGGCGCTACTAAGACAACTGCTCCATTAGTGAAATGTTCTACTAGGGTAAAAGCGCTGCTAGGGGAACAGAGCTACTAGGGAAATGCGCTACAAGGGAAATGCACTATTAGCTATACGCACTAATAGGGAAAGGCGCTACTATGGAAACGTGCATTACTAGGGAAATGTGCTACTTGGGAAACGTGTTCTACTAGTGGAATGCGCTGCTAGGGAATGGTGCTACTAGGGAAACACGCTACTTGGGAAACTCGCGACTAGGGAAACATGCTCTACTAGGTAAACACGTGCTACTAGGGCAGCTGCTCTACTAGTGAAATGTACTACTAGGGAAGTGGTGCTACTAGGCAAATGCACTACTGAGGAAACATGAGCCGCTAGGGAGAATGATACTAAGGTAACGCGCGCTACTAGGGCAACGCGGTACTAGGGAAACGCGCTTCTAGGTCTGCCCCATACTAGGTCAATCCGCTACTAATGTTACAGCCTACTAGAGCAATTCACGCAACTAGGGCAACCCGCTACTAGGGAATCGCAACCTAGTAGGGAAACGTGCTACTAGTGAAACGCGTGGTACTACAGCAATGCTCTACTAGGTCAATGTGCGCTATTAGGGCAACGCCTGCAACTAGGGAAACGCAGCACTCGAGAAACGTGATCCACTAGGGAAACACTCTACAAGGGAAAGGAGAGCCATTAGGGAAACTCACTACTAGTTCAATGCGCGGTACTATGGCAACGAGTTACTAGGTCAACACTCGCTGCTAGGGAAACAGGCTACTACGGCAATGCTCGCTGCTAGGGCACCACACTACGAGGGCAACACGTGCTTCTAAGGAAACTGCAATACTAGGGAAACACACTACAAGAGAAATTGTGTTACTAGGGAAACGGGGCTAGACGAGAAATTGCTGCTAGGGAAACGCGCGCTACTAGGGGAACACGCTAATAGGGCAACATGCGCTGCGAGGGAAACGGGCCACTAGGTTAACGCACGCTGCTAGGGAAACGCTCTACTAGGGAAACATCGCTACGAGGGCAATGCGCGCTATCAGGGAAACGCGCTCTAAGGTAAATGCACGCTACTAGGGAAACGTGTTACTATGGAAACGCGTTACTAGGGATATGGCTCTACTAGAGAAACACACTATGAGGGAAACGCTTCTAGGAAATCGCTCTAGAAGGGAAATGGCGTTACAAGGAAAACGGTGTACTTGGGAATCGGGCTACTAGGGAAACACACTATACTAGTGCAACACAGGCTACTAGGGAATCGTACTACTAGGGATACGCACTAGTAGGGAAAGTCACGCTGCTACGGAAACACCCTCCAATAGGGCAACATGCATTACTAGAGAAACGCGCTACTAGGAAAGAGTGCGCTACTACGTCAATGCAGGCTACTACGGCAACATGCTACGAGGGAATTGTGCTACAAGGGAAACAGCGTTACTAGTGAAATGGAGCTACTAAGGAAACAACACTACTGAGGAAATGCGCTCTACTAGTGTAATGTGAGCACAAGGTTAATGCACGATACTAGGGAATCGTGCTACTGGGGAAACGGCGCTACGAGGAAAGTGCGCTACTTGAGAAACGCGTTGTAGGGAACGGCGCTACTAAGTCCATGCGCTACTAGGGAAACGCGCCTCTAGGTAAAACGCTCTAATGTAGAAACGTACTAAAAGGGCAATCCACACTACTAGGGAAATGCGCTCCTAGGGAAACACACTACCAGGGAACAGCATGTTACTAGGGAAACACGATAATATGAAAATGGCGCTACTAGGGAAATGGCGCTACTGGGGAAACGTGAACCACTAGGGAAATTTGCTACTAGGGATAATGTGAGCCTCTAGGAAAATTCCCTGTTAGGTAAATGCATGCTACTAGCACAATGTGCGCTAGTAGGGCAACACATGCTACTGGGGCAACGCACTACTAGGACAACACAGTACTATGGATCCTGCTACTATGGCAATGCACTACTAGGGAAACGCACCACTAGGGCAACTGCTCTACTAGCGAAATGTAATACTAGCTTATCGGCGCTACTATTAAAATGGCACTACCAGGGAAAATGGTACTAGGGAAATGTGATCCATGAGGGAAATCTGCTACAAGGGTAACGCGCGCTACTAGGGCAACGCCTTACTAGGGCAATCCCCTACTAGGGCAACGCTCACAACTAGGGCAACACACTACAAGGGAAACACAACCTACTAAGGAAACGGGGCTACTAAGAAAATGTATTAATAGGTAGCCACGCTACTAGGGAAACACGCTACGAGGGACACACACGCTACTAGGGAAACGTGGTACTAGGGAAACGCGTTAATAGGGAAATGGAGCTACTAGGGTAACACGCCACGAGGGAACGCTAACTACTAGGAAATGGTGCTATGAGGGAAACGCGTGGTACTAGAGAAACACCAGACACTAGGTTAATGTGCGGTACTAGGGAAACGTGCTCCTAGGGCAACTGACCTAATTGCTTAATGTCTTCTTAGGGAAATGCGCTACAAGGGAAACGCGAGCCACTAGGACAGCGTGCTACTACGAAAACACGCTACTAGGGCAATGGTCGCTAATAGGGCAACATGCTACTAGGTCCACATTTTACTAGAGCAACATGCACTAATAAGGAAATTACGTTGAAATGGCGTATGGTAGGGATTATCTCTGAAAAATGAATACTTGGACTATAAAAATGAGGATTTAAACAATAAAAATGAGACTTTATAGTATAAAAGTGAGGATTTTGAGGAGAATAATGGTGCTACTAGACCTTGAAATGGGGTTTGTGCCCTAAATGTTAGGGATTGTCTGTGAAATATTAATTCATGTAGTATAAAAATGAGAATTTGGACCATAAACACGAGGTCTAATTGTAGAAAATTAGGATTTTCACACAAAACAGGTGTTTTTAGATCTTGTAATAGGGTATGGTAGGGATTATCTGTGAAAAATAAATGCTTGGACTGTAAAAGTTCAGATTTGGACAATTAAAATGGGGCCTAATTGAAGACCATTGATGATTATCCAGAAACTATGGTTTTTGATATTGAAATATTTTCCCTTATTTGTGAGGGAATATCTGTTTCCCCAGTAGTGTCGTTTTCCTCGTGGAGCCATTTCCCTAGTAACACGTTTCACTAGTAGCACGTCTCCCTAGTAGCGCACATTAACCTAGTGGCTGGTGTTTCCCTAGTACTGCGTGTTTCCCTCATAGCACCGTTTCCTAGTAGTGAGCATTCCCTCGTGTCGTGTTTCCCTACTAGTGCCGTTTTCCTATTAACGTGTTTCCCTAGTATAGCATTTCCCTAGTAGCGTGTGTGTCCCTTGTAGCGAGTTTCCCTAGTAGCGTGGCTCCCTATTAATGCCTTTCCCTAGTAGCACCGTTTCCCTAGTAGGTCGCGTTACCCTCGTAGAGTGTTGCCCTTGTTGCGCACATTGCCCTAGTAGGGTGTAGCCCTAGAAGGGCATTGCCCTAGTAGCGCGAGTTACCCTTGCAGCGGATTTCCCTCCAGGATCACTTTTCCCTAGTAGTGGATTTCCCTGGTAGTGCCATTTTAATAGTATCACCGATCATCTAGTAGTACATTTTGCTAGCAGAGCAGTTGTCCTTGTAGCGCGTTTCCTTAGTAGGGTGTTTCCCTATTAGCTTTTGTTTACCTAGTAGTGTGTTGCCGTCCTAGAGTGTTGCCCTACTAGCGCTTTGCACGAGTAGCATGTTACTCTAATAGCGCGTTACCGTAGTAGCGCAGGTTCCATAGCAAGATGGTGCCCTGGTAGCCTGTTTCCCTAGTACTGCAGTGCCCTAGTAGTGCGTTGCTCCAGTAGCGTGTGTTGCCCTACTAGCGTGCATTGTGCTAGTAGCATGTGTTTCCCTAGGTAGCGAATTTCCCTAGAGGCTCACGTTTCCCAGTAGCACATTTCACTCGTAGAGCAGTTGCCCTAGTAACGCCATTTTCCTAGTAGCGCCATTTTAATATTATCAGGTTTCCCTATTAACGTGCTATTCCCTGGTAGTGTGTTTGCCTAGTAGCACTTGTTTCCCTAGTAGCGCATTTCCCTAGTAGTGCGGGTTGCCCTAGCAGCGCTAGTAGCATGTTCTACAGTAGCGCGCTTTTCCCTAGTAGCGTGTTTCCCTAGTAGCGCATAGCCTTAGTAGCGCCGTTCCCTAGAACGCGTTTCTCAAGTAGCGCATTTCCCTAGTAGCGCACATTGCCCTAGTAGCGTGTTTTCCTAGTAGCACAATTCCCTAGCAGCATGTTTCCCTCATACTGCGTTTCCCTAGTAGCACGATTCCATAGTAACGTGCATTAACACTGTGTCTCGTGTTACCCTAGTAGAGCGTGTTTTCCCAGTAGTATAATTTCCTTAGTAGCTCCATTTCCCTAGTAACGCCGTTTCCCTTGTAGCACAATTCCCTAGTTGCGTGTTTTGCCCTAGTATAGCACGTTTCCCTAGTAGCACGATTCCCTAGTAGCTCCGTTTTCCTTGTAATGCCATTTCCCTTGTAGTGCGTTTCCCTAATAGCGAGCGTTTCCCTCATAGTGTGTTTCCCTAGTAGATCCATATCCCTAGTAACGCGTTTCCATAGTAACCGTTTCCCTAGTACAGCCGTTTCCATGGTAACACGTTTCCCTAGTAGCGTGCATTTCCCTTGGAGCGCATTTCCCTGATAGCGTGCATTGCCCTCGTAACGCCGTTTCCCTAGTAGATCGTTTCCCTAGTAGCGTGCGTTAACCTAGTGGCCC
>NW_020799187.1:12104-14884 GCF_003259725.1 Athene cunicularia | reverse complement strand
TATTGCGCGTTGCCCTGGTATCACATTCCCATAGGAGCGCGTACTCTAAGTCCCCATTCTTACAGTCCAAAATCTCATTTTCATAGTCCAAGCATTCATTTTGCACAGAGAATCCCTCACATTTAGGGAACAAAAACCCTCACAGTTAGGGCACAAAACCCATTTCAAGTTCGTTTCCTTAGTAGTGCGTGTTGCTCTAATAGTGTGTGGCCCTAGTAGCATGTTGACCTAGTAGTCCGCATTGACCTAGTAGCGTGTTGTCGTAGTAGCACGTTTCCCTAGTCGTGAATTAAGCTAGTGGCTCGCGTTTCCCTAGTAGCGCCGTTTCCATAGTAACACATTTTGCTAGTACGGCAGTTGCCCTAGTAGCACGTTTCTCTAGTAGCGCGTTTCCCTACTAGTGCATGTTGCCCTAATAGTGCATGTTGCCCTAGTAGCGTGCGTTGCAGGAGTAGCACGTTTCCTAGTAGCATATGTTTCCCTCATAGCATGTTTCCTTAGTAGCGCATTTCTATAGTAGCACGTGTTTCCATAGTAGTGCATTTCCCTAGCAGCGCGTATCCCTTGTAGCGTGCATTTCTATAGTAGCACGTTTCCCTAGTATCACCTTTCCCTACTAGTGCACCTTTCCCTTGTAGTGTTTCCCTAATAACACGATTCCCTAGGAGGACATCAGTTGCCCTAGTAGCTCCCTTTACCTAGTAGCGCGTTTCCCTTGTAGTGCCATTTTCATATTATCACGTTTACCTATTAGCACATGGCCCTAGTAACATGCATTTTCCTAGTAGCGTGCAATTCCATGGGAGTGAGTTTCCCTAGTAGCCCGTGTTTCCCTAGTAGAGCGCATTTCATAGAATCGTGTTTCCCTAGTAGCATGCGATGCCCTAGTAGCTTGTTGCCCTAGTAGCGTGTTTCTCTAGCAGAGCATTTCTCTTATAGAGCGCATTTCCTAGTAGCACATTTCCCTAGTAGCAAGTTTACCTAGTATCACGTATCCTCATTTGTGCATGTTTCCCTGGTAGCGTTGTTTCCCTAGTAACACATTTCCCTGGTAGTGCGCAATTCTGTAGTAGTGCGTTTCCATAGTACCGCACGTTTCCCTAGTAGTGCGCCTTTCCCTCGTAGCATGTTTCAATAGTAACGTTTCCCCAGTAGTGTCGTTTTCCTCGTGGAGCCATTTCCCTAGTAACACGTTTCACTAGTAGCACACATTCTCCCTAGTAGCGCACATTAACCTAGTGGCTGGTGTTTCCCTAGTACTGCGCGTTTCCCTCATAGCACCGTTTCCTAGTAGTGAGCGTTCCCTCGTGTCGTGTTTCCCTACTAGCGCCGTTTTCCTATTAACGTGTTTCCCTAGTATAGCGTTTCCCTAGTAGCGTGAGTGTCCCTTGTAGCGAGTTTCCCTAGTAGCGTGGCTCCCTATTAATGCGTTTCCCTAGTAGCACCGTTTCCCTAGTAGGTCGCGTTACCCTCGTAGCGTGTTGCCCTAGTTGCGCACATTGCCCTAGTAGTGTGTAGCCCTAGAAGGGCATTGCCCTAGTAGCGCGAGTTACCCTTGCAGCGGATTTCCCTCCAGGATCACTTTTCCCTAGTAGTGGATTTCCCTGGTAGTGCCATTTTAATAGTATCACCGATCATCTAGTAGTACATTTTGCTAGCAGAGCAGTTGTCCTTGTAGCGCGTTTCCCTAGTAGGGCGTTTCCCTATTAGCTTTTGTTTACCTAGTAGTGTGTTGCCGTCCTAGAGTGTTGCCCTATTAGCGCTTTGCACGAGTAGCATGTTACTCTAATAGCGCATTACCGTAGTAGCGCAGGTTCCATAGCAACATGGTGCCCTGGTAGCCTGTTTCCCTAGTACTGCAGTGCCCTAGTAGTGCGTTGCTCCAGTAGCGTGTGTTGCCCTACTAGCGCGCATTGTGCTAGTAGCGTGTGTTTCCCTAGGTAGCGAATTTCCCTAGAGGCTCACGTTTCCCAGTAGCACATTTCACTCGTAGAGCAGTTGCCCTAGTAACGCCGTTTTCCTAGTAGCGCCATTTTAATATTATCAGGTTTCCCTATTAACGTGCTATTCCCTGGTAGTGTGTTTGCCTAGTAGCACTTGTTTCCCTAGTAGCGCATTTCCCTAGTAGTGCGGGTTGCCCTAGCAGCGCTAGTAGCATGTTTCTACAGTAGCGCGCTTTTCCTTAGTAGCGTGTTTCCCTAGTGGCGCATAGCCTTAGTAGCACCGTTCCCTAGAACGCGTTTCTCAAGTAGCGCATTTCCCTAGTAGTGCACATTGCCCTAGTAGCGTGTTTTCCAAGTAGCACAATTCCCTAGCAGCATGTTTCCCTCATACTGCGTGTTTCCCTAGTAGCACGATTCCATAGTAACGTGCATTAACACTGTGTCTCGTGTTACCCTAGTAGAGCGTGTTTTCCCAGTAGTATAATTTCCTTAGTAGCTCCATTTCCCTAGTAACGCCGTTTCCCTTGTAGCACAATTCCCTAGTTGCGTGTTTTGCCCTAGTATAGCACGTTTCCCTAGTAGCACGATTCCCTAGTAGCTCCGTTTTCCTTGTAATGCCATCTCCCTTGTAGTGCGTTTCCCTAGTAGCGAGCGTTTCCCTCATAGTGTGTTTCCCTAGTAGAGCCATATCCCTAGTAACACGTTTCCATAGTAACACGTTTCCCTAGTAGCGTGCATTTCCCTTGGAGCGCATTTCCCTGATAGCGTGCATTGCCCTCGTAACGCCGTTTCCCTAGTAGATCGTTTCCCTAGTAGCGTGCGTTAACCTAGTGGCCC
>NW_020799187.1:9787-12054 GCF_003259725.1 Athene cunicularia | reverse complement strand
TCTAAACCTACAATTTCTGTGTGAAAACTGTCATTTTTCTACATTAAAACCCAATTTTTAGCATTGAAATCCTCTTTTTTATACTCCAAGCATTCATTTTGCACAGACAATCCCTCACATTTAGGGCAGAAACCCTATTTTAAGGTAGAAAAGCACCATTTTTCCACTGATAATCCTCATTTTTCTACTCTAAGTCTGCATTCTTAGAGTCCAAAACCTCACTTTTACAGTCCAAGCATTCATTTTTCACTGATAATCCCTACCATACCTCATTTCAAGGTCAAAAAGCACCTATTTTTCGTGAAAATCCTCATTTTTCTACACTAACTTGCTACTAGGGAAACAGAGCTACTAGGGAAACGCGCTGCAAGGGAAATGCACTATTCGAGAAATGCGCTAGCATGATAACGTGCTACTAGATAAATGCACACTAGTAGGAAAACACGCTACAAGCGAAAAGGCGCTACTAGGGAAATAGCACTACTCGGGAAACACGAGCCACTAGGAAAATCCACTACTAGGGAAACATGCTACTAGTTCTACACTTGGTACAACAGCAACGAGCTACTAGGCCAATGCGCGCTGCGACGTCAACACGCTACTAGGGCAACGTGTGCTGCTAGGGCAACGCACTGCTAGGGCAACACGCTCTTCTACAGAAACTGCGATAGTAGTGAAATTCTACAAGAGAAACGCGCTGCTAGTAATGAGCACTGCTAGGGAAATGCGTGCTGCTAGGGAAACTCGCTAGTAGTGCAAAGCGCTAGAAGACCAAGGTGCGCTATTAGGGAAACGACCTTGAAATGGGGTTGGTGTCCTAAATATGAGGGATTAGGATTTTCACATAACAATGTGCTTTTTGACTTTAAAATGGGTTTTGTGCCCTAAATGTGACGTCTTTGACTATAAAAATAAGCTGACTTTCCTTAGGAGCGCATGGCCTTAGTAGCATGCATTTACCAAACAGCATGCGATTCCCACGTAGTGCGTTTCCTTAGTAGAGCATATTGCTCTACTAGCGCATTGCTGTAGGAGCACGTACTCTAAGTCCCCATTCTTACAGTCCAAAATCTCATATTTATAGTCCAAGCATTCATCTTTCACAGAGAATCCCTCACATTTAGGGCACAAAACCCATTTCAAGTTCGTTTACTTAGTAGCATGTGTTGCTCTAGTAGCTTGTGGCTCTAGTAGCATGTTGACCTAGTAGTACAGATTGCACGAGTAGCGTGTTGTCATAGTAGCACATTACCCTAGTAGTGAATTTCCCTAGTGGTTCGCTTTTCCCTAGTAGCACCGTTTCCCTAGTAACACATTTTGCTAGTACGGCAATGCCCTAGTAGCACATTGCCCTAGTAGCGTGCATTGCAGGAGTAGCGCATTTCCTAGTAGCGTGCGTTTCCCTCGTAGCGTGTTTCCTTAGTAGCAATTTCTATAGTAGCACGTGTTTCCACAGTAGTGCATTTCCCTAGCAGCGCGTTTCCCTAGTAGTGTTCATTTATCTAGGAGCACGTTTCCGTAGTATCGCCTTTCCCTAGTAGTGCGCCTTCCCCTTTTAGTGTGTTTCACTAGTAACACATTTCCCTAGTAGCACATCAGTTGCCCTAGTAGCTCCGTTTCCCTAGTAGCGTGTTTCCCTAGTAGTGCCATTTTCATATTATCGTTTTTACCTATTAGGGCATGGCCCCAGTAACACGCATTTCCCTAGTAGCGTGCAATTCCATGGTAGCCAGTTTCCCTAGTAGCACGTGTTTCCTTAGTAGAGCGTTTCCCTAATAGAGTGCATTTCCGAGGAGCGCACTTCCCTAGTAGTGCAGTATTCCTAGTAGCGAGTTTAACTAGTGTCACGTATCCTTAGTAGTGCGTGTTTCCCTGGTAGCACTTTTTCCGTAGTATTGCGTTTCCCTAGTAGCGCCCATTACTCTAGTAGTGCATTTCCCTAGTAGCGCACGTTTCCCTAGTAGAGTTTTTCCCTAGCAGTGCCCCTTTCCCTCTTAGCATGTTTCCCTAGTAATATGTTTCCCCAGTAGCGTCGTTTTCCTCGTAGAGCCGTTTCCCTAGTAGCGCATTTCCCTAGTAGCGCACATTAAACTAGTGGCTGGTATTTCCCCAGTACCGGGCGTTTCCCTCATAGCGCTCTTCCCTAGTAGTGAGCATTCCCTCGTGGCGTGTTTCCCTAGTAGCGCCATTTCCCTATTAACGCATTTCCCTAGTAGCGTGTGTGTCCCTCGTAGCGAGTTTCCCTAGTAGTGTGGCTCCCCATTAAA
>NW_020799187.1:8443-9737 GCF_003259725.1 Athene cunicularia | reverse complement strand
AGTGCGCCTTACCCTAGTAGCGATTTTCCCTAGTGGCTCACGTTTCCCTAGGGGCACGTTTCCCTAGTAGTACATTTCGCTGGTGGAGTAGTTGCCCTAGTACAATGCGTTTACCTAATAGAGCACATTTCCCTAGGAGCGCCTTTCCCTAGTAGGGCGCGTTGCCCTGGTCGCGCGTTTCCCTAGTATTGCGGGTAGCCCTTGTAGCAGTAGTAGCGCGTTTCTATAGTAGCGTATGTTTCCCTAGTAGCACATTTCCCTAACAGTGTGTGTTTCCCTAATAACGCGTGGCCCTAGTCGCTCACGTTTCCTCAGTAGCATTCATTTTTCACAGACAATCCCTCAAACGTATGGCACAAACCCCGTTTCACTGTCAAAAAGCACCTATTTTTGTGTGAAAATCCTCATTTTTCTACTCTATGTCTGCATTCTTAGAGGCCAAAACCTCACCTTTACAGTTCAAGCATTCATTTTTCACAGATAATCCCTCCCATACCCCATTTCAATGTCTAAAAGCACCTGTTTTGAAAATCCTGTTTTCTACAATTAACTGTGGTGGGCAGAGGAGCAAGCATCCGCTTCCCTGGCCGGAGAACTCCGCAGCTGCAGCGGCCGCATCTCACACACACACAAACTCACACAACTACACAAAGGAGCTCCTGACTCTTATGACTCACAACATAAAGTGACAAATATTACCAATACGAGGACTCCATTAAGAACACGTAAAGCCTGTGCTGCAGAACCCTGCAGCTTTTGGCGGAGGGGTGCCGAGAGCGCAGTGCTGGGCTCAGCCGGAGGCAGCTGCTCTACGGCGGGGGGGCTCGGGGAGGCCCCGGGCCGCCGCCGCCAGTTCCGAATGTTGAGCATAGAGATTCACACCTCGGTTTTCCAGGTAGAGTGCTGTGCCGGCGTGAATGCCATTTTGTTTTGGTTTGGTTTGTTTTTTTTTTTTTCTTAAAAGTGTGAGCCAATTTTTATGGGGCCAGTCGATATCCCTGAGCCATCGCCTCCAGTACAGCTGCTGTCATCTGAGATTTTGCAGCCCGTCCTTATTAGTGCTTTTCTCTAAATCTTCAATAACAGAAAAATGCCGTTCTTCCCAACGTGGCTAATGAATCGGCTCATAGCTTACAGGAGTAAGAATTGTTCTTGCCATGTCCATATTCCCTTGTGCCAAGGTTTTTCACCTCAATTTTATCTTCAGATCATCCCCAGTTCAGGGAGGACACAGACCAGACAGTCCAGATTCTTTTTCAGGATTTACAGCATCAGGGTCTAAAAGATTATCACA
>NW_020799187.1:5070-8393 GCF_003259725.1 Athene cunicularia | reverse complement strand
AGACCTAGTAGCGCATTTCCCTAGTACCGAGCTGCCCTAGTAGTGCGCGTTACCTTAGTATCAAATCTCCCTAGTGGCTCAAGATTCCTTATTAGTTCATTTACCTAGTAGCACCATTTCCCTAGTAGTACATTTCACTAGTAGAGCAGTTGCCCTAGTAGTACGCGTTGAACTAGTAGAGCACGTTTCCCTAGTCGTGAGTTTCCCAAGTAAGGCATTTCCCTAGCAGCGCATTTCCCTAGTAGCGTGCATTGCTCTAGGAGAACGATTCCGTAGTATCGCCTTTCCCTAGTAGTGCGCCTTCCCCTTGTAGTGTGTTTCCCTAGTAACATGTTTCCCTAGTAGCACATCAGTTGCCCTAGTTGCTCCATTTCCCTAGTAGCGCGTTTCCCTAGTAGTGCCATTTTCATATTATCGCATTTACCTATTAGCCCATGGCCGTAGTAACACGCATTTCCATACTAGTGTGCAATTCCTTCGTACCTAGTTTCCCTAGTAGCACGTGTTTCCCTAGTAGAGCGCATTTCCAAGTAGCGAGTTTCCCTAGTTGCATGCGATGCCCTGGTAGCACATTGCCCTAGTAGCGTGTGTTTCTCTAGTAGCGCACTTCCCTAATAGAGCAGATTTCCTCGTAGCGCGTTTTCCTAGCCGCTCCGTATTCCTAGTAGCGAGTTTACCTAGTATCACATCTCCTTAGTAATGCGTGTTTCCCTGGTAGCGACGTGTTTCTCTAGTAACGCGTTTCCCTGGTAGCGCGCATTTCTTTAGTAGTGCATTTTCCTAGTAGTGTACATTTCAATAGTAGCGGTTTTCCCTAGTAGTGCGCTTTTGCCTCGTAGCATGTTTCCCTAGTAACATGTTTTCCCAGTAGCGTCGTTTTTCTCGTAGAGCCGTTTCCCTAGTAGCATGTTTCCCTAGTAGCGCACATTAACCGAGAGGCTGGTGTTTCCCCAGTACCGTGCGTTTCCCTCATTGCGCCATTCCCTAGTAGTGAGCGTTCCCCCATAGAGTTTCCCTAGTAGCGTGGTTTCCCTATTAACAAGTTTCCCTAGTAGCACGTTTCCCTAGTATCGTGTGTGTCCCTCGTAGTGTGTTTCCCTAGTAGCCTCGTTCCCCATTTACGCGTTTCCCTAGTATCACCGTTTCCCTAGTAGGTAGTGTTTCCCTCGTAGCACCTTAACCTAGTTGTGCGCGTTGTGCTAGTAAGGTGTTTCCATAGTAGCGTGTTACCCTAGAAGCGTGCGTTACCCTTGTAGCGGATTTCCCTCGTGGCTCACATTTCCCTAGTAGCGTGTTTCCCTGGTAGTGCCATTTTAATAGTAGCGTGGATTTGCTAGTAGTACATTTTGATAGTAGACACTTTGCTCTAGTAGCGGGTTTCCCTAGTAGCTCGTGTTTACCTAGTAGCGCGTTGCCCTCCTAGCGTGTTGCCCTAGTAGCACGTTTCCGTAGTAGTACAGGTTCCATAGTACTGCAGTGCCCAAGAAGCGCGTTGCCCCTGTAGCATGTGTTGCCCTACCAGTTCGCATTGTTCTAGTAGCACGCGTTTCCCTAGTAACGAATTTCCCTAGAGGCTCACGTTTCCCTACTAACACATCTCGCTAGTAGAGCAGGTGCCCTAGTAGCGCCATTTCCCTAGTAGCGCCATTTTCATATTATCACATTTCCCTAGTGATGTGCAATTCCCTTGTAGTGTGTTTGCCTAGTAGTGCTTGTTTCCCTAGTAGTGTGAGTTTCCCTAGTAGCACATTTCCCTAGTAGTGCGGGTTGCCCTAGCAGTGCTACTAGCAAGTTTCTACAATAGCGCGATTTTCCCTAGTAGCACGTTTCCCTAGTAGCGCATGGCCTTAGTAGCGCCGTTCCCTAGAACGCGTTTCTTAAGTAGCGCGTTACCGTAGTAGCGTGCATTGCCGTAGTAGCGCGCTCTTCCCTAGTAGATTTTTTCCCTAGCAATGCGCATTTCCCTATTAGAGCATGTTTCCTTTGCAACGCGAGTTTCCCTATTAGTGCATAACCCTAGTAGCGCGATTACCTAGTAGCTTTGTTTTCCTTGTAATGCCATTTCCCTTGCAGCAAGTTTACCTAGTAGCGACCATTCCCTCATAGTGTGTTTCCCTAGTAGAGCCATATCCCTAGTAACACGTTTCCATAGTAACCGTTTCCCTAGCAGAGCCGTTTCCATAGTGACACGTTTCCCTAGTAGCGTGCATTTCCCTTGGAGCGCGTTTCCCTGATAGCACGCGTTGCCCTCGTAACGCCGTTTCCCTAGTAGTGTGTTTCCCTTGCAGCGCACATTAATCTAGTGGCCCGTTTCCCTCGCAGCGCGTGTTGCCCTATCAGCGTGTTCCCCTAGTAGCGCACATTTTCCTAGCAGCGCGTTTCTGCTCTAGCCCCGTTTCCCTAGTAGCACCCTTCTCTCGTAACATGTTTCCCTAGTATCGCAGCTTCCCTAGAAGCGCGTGATTCCCTGGTAGTGCATTACCCTAGCAGCGAGCGTTGCCGTAGTAGCGTGTTGCCCGAGCAGGGCGTGTTGATCTAGTAGCTCGTTGCCATAGTACCGCGCATTGAACTAGTAGCAAATTTCCCTAGTAGCTCACGTTTCTCCGTAGCACATTTCCCTAGCAGCACGCGTTGCCCTAATAGTGCACGTAGAGCATTGCAGTAGTACCACGCATTTCACTAGTAGCGCGTTTCCCTAGTAGGTCGCATTTCCTTGTAGCGCGTTGCCCTACTACCGCGTTGTCCTAGTAGTGCGCCTTACCCTAGTAGCGATTTTCCCTAGTGGCTCACGTTTCCCTAGGGGCACGTTTCCCTAGTAGTACATTTCGCTGGTGGAGCAGTTGCCCTAGTACAATGCGTTTACCTAATAGAGCACATTTCCCTAGGAGCGCCTTTCCCTAGTAGGGCGCGTTGCCCTGGTCGCGCGTTTCCCTAGTATTGCGGGTAGCCCTTGTAGCAGTAGTAGCGCGTTTCTATAGTAGCGTATGTTTCCCTAGTAGCACATTTCCCTAACAGTGTGTGTTTCCCTAATAACGCGTGGCCCTAGTCGCTCACGTTTCCTCAGTAGCATTCATTTTTCACAGACAATCCCTCACACGTATGGCACAAACCCCGTTTCACTGTCAAAAAGCACCTATTTTTGTGTGAAAATCCTCATTTTTCTACTCTATGTCTGCATTCTTAGAGGCCAAAACCTCACCTTTACAGTTCAAGCATTCATTTTTCACAGATAATCCCTCCCATACCCCATTTCAATGTCTAAAAGCACCTGTTTTGAAAATCCTGTTTTCTACAATTAACTGTGGTGGGCAGAGGAGCAAGCA
>NW_020799187.1:1313-3787 GCF_003259725.1 Athene cunicularia | reverse complement strand
GTGTCAGGGGGGGTTTCAGGGTGGGTTGTGCTGCAGTGGTGATTAAGACAAATTTGATCCAATTTGAGTTCCTCATTGAGTCATACAGTTATGACCCCAAAATGCAATAGGGGTTTCCAATATAAATGGATGAATATTTGCTACCCAGTGTTCTGGGCCTCTTACATGAATGAGATCCTTGCTTTAAATTGCTACAGCATGACACCAACCCTGAAAAGCATCTGAGGTACCGGAGCGAACAGCCAATCTGCTCACAGATATTATGGTCATATCTGCACCAGTATCTAAAATGCCGGTCAGCCCAACAGATATTTTAGCTTTAACGAGAGTACATTTTACCAGAAGTTAACCTTGTGTCCAAGTCCAAAAATATTTAAGGGCTACCTGCTGATCCAAATCCTGAGTAATTGTGGCTTCTTGGTATACTATTAGGGGGAGCCGCAGTAAAATAAGCAAGCTGAACAATTTCTGACCCTTTTGTTACTGAACACAGGGGTACAGACCGAAATTTTGATTTTTCTCTTCATAATCAGCATCTATGACCCCTGGTAAAACAAAGAACCTCTGTAAGGATGCAGATGCTTTTTTTTTTTTTTTTTTAATAACAATATTTCCATAAGGCAGATGGTTTAGAGGTGCACTCTCCCCGCAGATCACACACCCAAATTCAAAACAACAATCAACACACAGAATTACTGCCTCCCGTTAGAGGAAGTATATTCCCTGTAACACTTAGAACACTGAGCCCGAACTAACCACAGCACCGATGGCCCAGCGGGCAGGCACTAGGACCCTATCGTTCCTCGCCGGCTGCTTCCCTGGCCAGAGATCTCCGCAGCTGCAGCGGCCGCGTCTCACACACACACAGTCATACAACTACACAAAGGAGCTCCTGACACCTATTACTCACAACATAAAATGACAAACATTACCAATACGAGGACTCCATTAAGAACACATAAAGCCTGTGCTGCATAACCCTGCCGCTTTTGGCTTGGGGGTGCCGAGAGCGCAGTGCCGGGCTCAGCCGCAGGCGGCCGCTCCGCGGTGGGGGGGCTCGGGCAGGCCCCGGGCCACCGCCACCAGCTCCGAACGCTGAGCACAGAGATGTACATGCTCGTTTTTTAAGACAGAGTACTGTGCCGGCATGAATGCCGTTTTTTTCTTAAAAGTGTTAGCCAATTTTTATGGGGCCAGTCGATATCCCTGAGCCATCGCCTCCAGTACAGCTGTTGTAAATGAGTTTTTGCAGCCCGTTCTTGGGACCAGATGACAAGATCACTTAGAAAAACAGACACAAATGTAAGATATAAAATTACAAAGTCAATTCAGATTTTTAGGAAAAAAGCAAGATTTCTGCCCTCACATGGGCCCAAACCATGTGTTAATGCAAGAACAAAATTTATCTTACGCATGAAAAGCACACAATAAAAAGTGTTATGGTGAAATGGAAGTCATCCTTCTGAATTTACCTAAATGCTCTACTCTCTAGTAAACATTTATTTTCTTTTTTTATTCTGTAAAAGACAGTCATGTGGCACTCACTAGACAAGGCTGAAATTTTAACAAAATGTAGATAAAGTAAACCATTTCAATTAAGCCAAGACACTATGAGGAAAACAAGCCCAAGCAAGTCAAAAACTGAAGGGAAAGTTTAAGGAACCTGTACTCCAGAAATTTTTTTCCCAAAATGTGCTATTTTTTAATGCTATATACATTTGCACTCATGTTTGATTTTAAAACCATCAACGTGGGTATTTAACACAGCGGGAACTTGCAAATGATTATGATTAAAGCCTGAGTAACCTCTGATTAAAGTGACTTTGTCACGTGCTACTTGGCGGAAAGCTTGACGTTCTGTCCAGCATTTAGGAGCAGCTTGTTAATGTAAATGCACACTTAAAATGCAATTTCTCCCTTCCAAATATGAGGATGTAACTTACTTAATTGCGGACTACACCTTTGTACAGTCTTGCATTCAGTGACCTCCCTTACATCACCTCTTACTGGCTACAATAAACTGTGGGCCAAGCCATGCTGCACAGCATAAGGGAAAGGGCAAGGTCTCATGTCTCCCAACATGGAATCAGCAGAAGTTCAGGGAACATCAGACCCCAGAAGCAGTGCCTACACATCTGAATCACAATCCCAATTAAATTATTTAAGAAGAGGAGGAATTAAACAGTATTGGTAATTACCTCAGGATAACGCAGTGCATCTTCAGAGATGCCATCATAACCTTGGGCGCAGCCTTTTGCAGCGTTTTGGGCAAATTTCAGAAATTCTGCAACGTCATTCTTTACTACTTCTTTCATTTGCTGGTAGGGAAGGAAAAATGTATTTTTAAAGACAGAATGGAATCCTCTAGGTTAGTATGTAATCAGCAAAATTCCCAGAGAGGTAGCACACGTGGTGGTATGACAGAGTGGCAGAGTTCCCACTTGCTGTACAATTTGGCAAGTCTCTGCTCATAT
>NW_020799187.1:0-1263 GCF_003259725.1 Athene cunicularia | reverse complement strand
GCTGTTTCCCTAGTAGCTTTGTTTCCCTAGTAGTGTTTTTACCCTTGTAGCACATTTCACTAGTAGAGCAGTTGCCTTAGTAGCGCCTGTTTCCCTAGTAGCAAATTTCCCTAGTGGCTCGCATTTCCCTAGTAGCTCTGTTTCCCTAATAACACATGTCACTAGTACAGCAGTTGCCCTAGTAGGTCCGTTTCCCTAGTAGCAAGATTTTTAGTAGCTTCAATTCCCTAGTAGCGCCATTTCCCTATTATTGTGTTTCCCTATTAGCATGTGATTCCCTGGAGTGCGCTTCCCTAGTAGCACCGTTCCCTAGCAGCGCATTGCCCTAGTAGATCGGGTTTCCCAAGTAGCGCATTTCCCTAGTAATGTGCGTTTCCCTTGTAGATCCGTTTCCCTAGTAGCGCGCATTTCCCTAGAAGCGCGATTACCTAGTCGCGCACGTTTCCCTATTAGCGTGTGTTTCGCTAGTAGAGCCGTTTCTGTGGTAGCGTGCGGCCCTAGTATTACGTTGCCCTTTTAGCGCCTTCCCCTAGTTGTGCAGGTTTCCCTAGGAGCGCGCGTTGCCTGTTAGAGCGCGTTTCCGTAGTAACGCGTGTGAGACAGGGAGTCTAAACAATCTTAGATTGTTGGTGCAAGGCCTGCGCAAAAACAAGGGGAGGCGTATGGGACTGTTCGAAAAAGACATACCAAGTACTGATAACGTTGCTAGGCGATTAACTCCTAGCCCAAAGAGAAGTCCCCCCTAGTCTTTGAAAAACAGACAACCCCAAAACATTGGCCTGGAAGAAAGCCAGAGAACAACTGAGGCTGCGCAGAGCGACAGGGAGAAAAGTTCATCAGCGAAGAAGAGAAGGAGACCTGATTACCATGAGGAGCGAGGGGAGGCGGGGGTAGACTATGTATATGTACAGGTGTTTTATGAATATGCACTATTTTGTAACATATAAGCCGGACGAGAGCTGCAAACGATGCGCATGCTTGTGGTGGAGCGATCCCCCATGCGCCCAGCGCTGAATAAACATACCCACTTTATAACCCCAAAAGTTATAGAGTGATTTCTCCGCAAAACATGAGTGAGTGACAACAGATTGCTATAATTCTGAGGTGGTGAGTCCCCAAGAGTCGACACCACTTCCCTGTTGAGGAGATGGAGTCTGTCTGGTACTCAGGGCGAGTTGCAGTGATGTCTTTAGCCGGATGCCTTGATAAAGAAACCAGGTTTTGTATTTCTCTGGCATTCTGGTGGAAAAAAAACATGCGTTT
>NW_020799186.1:18675-20395 GCF_003259725.1 Athene cunicularia | reverse complement strand
ACGCCGGCAGCGGCCTCAGCCCCGCTCTGCCGCAGGTCCCCTGCACCCGCAGCCCGGTTGCAGGGTTTCGGTTCCTGCCTCACACGAGCGGCATCTCCCCCCCACACACACACCCCGGGCGTGGGGCTGTAGGAGACGGGGCGGTACTCGGAGGTATCAGCCCTTCGACACCCACCACACGCTTCTCCCAGCGAGGGAGGTTCGCTCGGAAACGGGAGGAATATTTATTTTAGCGACTGTCTGCAAGGGAAACCACGGAGCATCTGAAATGCAAACTCAAAGCGCCGCTCCCGCGTGCCGCGGAGGGCCGAGGCGAGATCAATTTAAACAATTCCCTCTGAACAGCAGCTTTGACATTTGGCTTCTTCTGTTGATTTATCGCTCTGTCCATCCGCCTTTTCAGGGCAGGGATTGTTTCTGCTCGGAGCACAGCGGGGGCCTGATCCAGGTCAGGCACTCCCAGCCCGACCGCGCCAGCACGGCGACGCGTGTCAAACGCGACGCTAATCAGCCTTCGCCCTGTTTCCAGAGCCCCCCCCCCATCCCCGCAGCGCGGCAAAGCGGGCGCAAACGCGGCCCCGATGGTTAATCCCAGCCCCGAGTCTCCCTCCATAGCACCCAGCCCGGAGCCAGCACCCGCCCCAGCGTCTCTCTGTAATTTAATTTACCCGGCGGAGCTCAGCTGGAGTCCTTTACCCAATTTTACAGTCGGGCTGGCTGAGGAACAGAGGTCAAGTGGCTTCGCCCGCGGTTGGCGCGATGAGGCGGATCAGACCCCCCCACAAACACCCCCCCCACCACCACTGCTCTGTCCCAGGGCCAGACCCCAGGGCCCCTCGGCCCCCCCCCGGGGCTGGGCTGGGCTCTGCAGAGGGATCTTTAAGCAGCGCAAAGGGAGGAAAAAGGGAAAAGCAGATAAATCAGTAACTGCGGGAGGCTGTGCCCCCCCAGCCCGGCCGGGCAGCGCCCGCGAGGTGTCTGGGCCCGAGAGCCGAGCGCCCTGTGCACAGGCACCTGAGGGGCTGGGGTCGGTTTTCCTCAGGGCTGAAAACAAAGAGATCTCGGAGCTCTGCCACGGGGCACGAGGGCAAAAAAACCTCTGCCCCATGCCCGGACTTGACCTCACCCACATCACCCTGCAAAGGCTCGGGGAGGTTTAATTTTTGGTTTTTTTTTTTTGCCCCCGCCCTGATGTGCTGCTTTCCCTGTCAGCAGAGGGCAAAAATTTTCCGGAAATTAAGGGCTATCGGGATCCCCTGGCTCAGGTTTCCCCGTCAGCTCCAGCCCAGGGGAGCGAATCCTCCCAGACGAGAGGCCGAAGCAGCGACGGCTGCGTCTTCACCGGGGACTGGGAGAGGCACGGCCCGGCGCGAGTCGCCCCCTTCGCCCCCACCACCCTGCAGAGGTCTAACACCTCACCGTGTCCAGCGAGGGGAGGCGAAGGTCAAGAACTCTCGGAAGCCTCACGGCTTAAAAGGAGGCCTGAGAGGGCAGCCCTGACAGGCAGAGGTTAAACCAGTCCAAGCTTTGCTACTTAAATATCCTGTTTCAGCTGAACAAACCTGCTTTTAAACCAGGTTTTCCTTTGGTAGGAAGCCAGCTGGAGAGGCAAGCCAGCAAGAGGATTTAACTATCGGATCCTGCCTTGTGCTGTAGGACTGAAAAATGCACTAATTATTCTCTGGGTCACGAAGGGAGTTGGAAAAAAAAGAAGAACAAA
>NW_020799186.1:8928-18625 GCF_003259725.1 Athene cunicularia | reverse complement strand
CCCCCCCCCCCCAGCTCCCCGCTCCCGGAACCGCGCGTCCTGCTTCGCCCGCCGCCGCCTCGGCTTATCGCAGCCACGCCGCGGGACTGGACTTGGGTCTTTAACCTTTCCGAGGATGACGCCAGCGTTTTCTAGAAGATAACACGAGTCAAAGGGCGAGGAATCACTTCGACGGAGCCAGACACGTTAGCCCAAAGCTCTCCATAGCAGGGAGAGGCTTTTACAGATGTTGTAACTGGATGGAGGCAGAAAACAAAACCCGTCACGACAAACGCCCCCCCAGTACGCGAAAGCCACTAACGAAGGGGGAATGTTCCCAAAGCCAAACCCGAGTTCGGGCTCCAAACCCCCCAGGCACCGACGGCTTCACCCCCGCCGCAGCTCCAGCCTCGGCTTGGAGACCACAAGTGGCTCCCGGCCCGCGGACGCTCACCCGGCCCCTCCAGGGTGGCCGAGGCTCCTCAGGAAAGCGTGAGAGTCATCTCTAAACATTTCCGACAGTAATTTTTTTTTAGCTTTAATTTATGAATGACGGGACAGCACTCCCCTCGCTTCAGGAGAGCGCCCGCCGGGGGCGAAGCTCAACCCAAGGGCGAGCACAGGCGGGGCCACACGGAGCGAAACTCGCCCCGAAGCTCGGGCTCACGTCACCTCCGCCGAACCCTCGGAGGCCACACGCGCTCTCCAGACACGGGCAGCTTCTGACGCGGATTTGCGAGTCTGCCAAGTTATCTACTTTAATCCTTCAGTGCGATAGCATCCTTGTCAAACGTTACTCACTTCAGGCAAGAGCTCTCTGTGCGGTTTCTTATGAATATTTCCGTACCAAAAGGCATCGTATTTGTGTAACCAAGGACGATTTCTCAGTAATACTCAAGACAGAGCGTGTATCTGACGTTAGGCCTTTCAGAGTATCACCTTTAAGCACTTATCCAACCCAATAAAGACGTTCGTTAAAACAAGACCCGATTACACTCGTAGGGAACATGATATTAAAAGCTCGGCTTAAAAGGGGGGGAAGCGATGCTGCACGGGATAATCCTGGGCGCGTACTTCTACCTCCAAAAACACCCAAGGGGCATTCAGCCAGGATTTGAAGATTTCAGGTGTGAACGTTTCCAGCAGACACGTGCTGCACGCCGAGCTCATCCGGCCCTGGCGTTACCCGAGTCTAAAGCGGCTTTTCGGTCAGGACAAGCGTCCTGTACGGACACGGAGCCGCAGTTCAAAGACCCTGACGGACACAGCAAAGCCTCGACCAGCCCGTTAACACCTCAGTCCACGTGTGGGCCGACAGCTCAAACCCAGGCCTGGCAAAGCTGCCCTGCCGAGGCAGCTTCCCAAAGCTGCGGAGTACAGGACTTTAGACTCTGGTTTAGTCTTGAAGGCTGCAGCCCAGCCCTGGGGCCGTCGGGCAGCCCCAGCAAGTCCCTGCCCTGACTGGAAAGCTCAGGCCTTATTCCACGTGTATTGGTCTTAAGGCTCAACAGCCGGCTCTTGGCCCTGCGTTTAACTTACCTACTCTGCAGCTCAGCAAAGACCTGCTTCATCTTCTTAATGGAAGCATCCATCTCCTCCTTCACCACCACCCGGTACCGAGCCAGCGAAACGGTGCAGCGCTGGAGATCCTTCACTGATTTTTCAATATTAGAACCTACCAAGAGACAGAGTGAACTCAAACAGCCACGTCAATCACCCCGCTAAATCCTCCCAGCAGAGACAAATCTAAAGATGGCTTTCCCTTCTTATTTTAAAACTATACACTGATTGGTTTTAAATTTTTCTTTCCCGTTGCCCATTACAAAGGCACTCGGTTCAGTGGGGACAGTTTGAGAGGATTTTCTTCTCGGGGAAAGTTTTCCCAAGGCTGGGAGAATTTCCTCCTACGGGCAGGGACGTCCCTCCACATTTTCAAATACACGGGAGGAACGAAACACATCTCTGAGCAGCTTTTGTGCCGGGGAGCGGGGACAGGTGGAACGCGGCCTCCTCCCAAGACCAACGCACCGTAATCACTCAACGATGCAAAATGACTGTCTGCCTGGGGAAGGGAATTATCTCGGAAACTAGAATTGAGGCTCTTTCCCCAAACCGGGAGATGAAAGGGCAGGCTACAGCGGCCAAGGTCAGTCCCTGTGGCTCGCCACCTCACCCACGCTCTCGGGAGCTCGCTGGAGCGTGGTTGTCGTCCCCCCCCGAGGCTGCATTAACAACGGCTCGTCGCAGCCTTCCCGTGCAGCGAGGAGGTGAACTCCCACCCCCTCACCTCCCCGAGCCAAGTACAACAACCGCGATCACAATCGGGGTCTCCGAGGTCCCTCCTGTCCCCACTTGTTATTGTAAGAACTCAGCTGTGGAGAAAACGCATGAAAAAGGAAGGGGGGGGGGGAAAATAAAAAAAATCCAGTAGAAAACTGTCACTTCATGTAACAGGACTGGTCCGAACTTCTGGCCTTTTGACAAATTCTCACAAAAGCTGAGAAACAACCTAAAGGCTCAGAGAAGAATGGGCTAAACGTATGCAGCGAGACCGGCCGTGTCCTGCCCCGCTCCTCCGCCACCTGCGGGTTTGCTGCTCTGGGCGCTACGTCTAAACCGCTGTCAGGATCCCTGCTGCGCGCCGCGGCGAGGAGGGGGAAGAGCCCAAGTTACCGGCCGGGTAACAAGCAGTACGTTGGCTCGCATTAAAATCAAAGTCCAGCCTCGGCGCGGCGGCTGTCAGCGGCACCGCGGCGAGAGGCGGCCGGTGCGGCCCCCGGGGCCTTACCCAGCTTCTTGTTCGCGGGCGACAGCGGAACGTCCTCCAGCCGCGCCGCGGCCAGCGAGGAGGGAGTCGAGTGGCTCGTGGTGGATCTGGGCAGGGACCTGCTCGCGCTCCTCTGCTCCGGCCGTGGCCTGAGGGACGAGGGGCTCGGGGAAGGGCGCGCGGTGAGCGACTTGGCGTCACAGTCCGTTACCCCGTTGGGGAGCCGAGGCACCGCTGTGGAAAAGGACACTGGTTTAAAGGGGAACGCGAGGAGGAGGGGGAGCGCTGAGCGCAGAATTTGGGAACACGAGTGGAGCTGCTGAGGAGCCACCCGCACAACTCGGCGCTCAAAGCTGACCCAAAGCAAAGAAAGAACGGGGGGAAAAAAAAAAAAAAAAAACCAAAAACCCCACAAAACACACAAGAGGCAGCTCCTCTGCTTTTTCAACACTCGGTGCCCGTCTCCTGGGCTGCTTTGGAGAGACTAACCTGTTCTATCAGGCATGTCTGGTGCAGCAGACTCACAATCCTCCAGCTCTCTGGCATCAATTGAAAGTGCATCCAAACCTTCGCTGAGCGAGTCCACGGACTCCGTGTCGTGGGCGCAGCCGTTGACATGGAAACCGTTAATTCCTCCCTTCTCCGAGTTGGCCGACTGCTCCTCTTCAGCTGACACCGATTTCCCGGGCTCTGGGAGGCCAGGGCTCGACTCAGCTTGTGGTTTCGGTTTGGTTTTCTTCTTCTTGTTCTAAGGATTAGGTATCCACACCACAAAGAGGGGGGACAGAGGGGGAAAAAAAAAAAAAAGTTGAGCTTAATTCCTGAAGGGAAAATTAAGCTTATGCTTACTGGCTGAAAGTAGTTGAATTAAATGCTTTTTCAGGCAGGCTGGCTGTTGATCCTATTAACAGTAGGAGGGATTTATTCAACAATGAGGACAGATATAGTGGCATTAATGAGGCGTGAATACATTATCCTCTCGCAGGCCCTGCCAAGAGGAGCAGCGGTTATCGGACGAAGGCTGCGGGGAAGCAGGCGAGGGGTGTGCGGCTGCACCCCGCAGCATGGGCCGGGTGGGCGCTGGCTGCCACGGGGCAGTTCCAGGGCTCTCTGCTAGACCTGGCTCTGCCCAAACTTCCCGCCTGCCCCAGCGCGGGGCTCCTCGGCCACAGGTTGGGTTTGTTTTTTTTTTTTTTTTTCCCCTTCTCTCCATTTCATGCCGGCGCTTTTCACGTATTCAGAGGAGTCCTCCTGAATAATTAGGATTTTATCCTTGTCCTGGTGGATTTAGATATTATAATATCAAGCACTGAAACTTTGCAAATCTTTATTTAACCCTTTCACAGAGGTCTGGGCAAAGAACGAGGCAAAACACTCGAGAAAGCTTACGTGACAAAGAAATATATTTCCACCGAGCTCAGCATTAAACGCAACTGTTCAGCTCGAAAGGTTACCGATGAAAAATGGAACAGCCTGACTATCTGAACAGTGAATTACAGGGCTCCACTGAAATAAATGGACCTGATAAAGATTTACTTCAGTGCGGGGCTGCGTGTGCGGATCAGGGGTCCCGGGGAGGGTCAGCGGAATAAAAGCGACGGCAAGGACAGAAAGTCTAGAGCCTGTTTTTCAGATGCTACGTCGGACGCAACGTGCCTGACAATTAAATGAAATGCAAACGTGGCGAGGTGACGGCGTGTGCAACTCACACCGAGTTACCGTGTAAATCTCTGCCCTGGACAGCGAGGCAGCCGATAACCCAGCCACCACCTCCCTGCATCAGCTCCAGCATCGATACACGCCTCTGCTCTTTGGTGCTTTTTTTTTTTCATCTAAATCACGAGGAACACCTACTGTGGCCTGCAGTCCGAATCCTCAAAATCAAAAGATGAAAAACCCTTAGCCAAGTGTATTTTTAAACGGCGTTACCTTTTTTTTGCCTGTTACAGTCCACTCTTTCAGCACTTCGCTGGCGTTGCCTGAAACAAAACGCAGCGGTGAGCAGTGGCCGAGGCACCACTCGGTGCTTTCCCGGTCGCGTGGAAGCGCCTCCACACCCGGAGCCAGCGCCAACGCCTCCTGCAGCGAAGTTTCAATTCTCTTAGTTGATGTAATAAAAGCACCGGTTTCATTTTTGCTTTGGGAACACGCTGCTAAACAGCCTACTCCCTTACAACACAGGGCCAGCTCTTTCCAGGAAAAAAAAAAAAAAGTCTTTTCTGGGGCTCTGTCACTCTGTCACGCTGCAGGTACTTGGGGCCCTGTGGGAAGACGCTCTGAGCCCCCGGGGGCCTCCAGGTCAGGTACCTGCTGCCTCCTGTCCCCAGAGCCACCGGGACGCCCAGCACGGAGGGGAGAGCTGGGAAGCGACAGGCGCTGTCACCCGCAACAGCCTCTTCTCCCGAGGTCAGGAACCCTGAGCGGGCCGTGACACCCTCTGCCTCCCGGGGGACGATGCCCCAGGCAGGTTTCAAAGTACAAACAGCAGCTACGGAAGCTGAAGACACTCCCGTTCTGTACACAGGGACCAGAGCTTCTGCAACGGAGAACCAAACCTCCTTTATCTACAGAGCTATCGAACCCTTATCTCTGCCCTGACCCCTAGTTGGGCAAACACCAGCTACAGCTCAGGAAGCACCACCCGTTAGTTGTGGAGAGAGCCCGGACTTGGACGTGCAGAGAAGCTACTTGAGCTTCTGCTCCCTGGAGTACTCGCTGCTACGGCTGCTCCTGGAGCGGGTCTGTCCGAGTATCACGGAACCATCTGGGCTGGAAAAGCCCCTGCAGCTCCTCCAGCCCGACCACGACCCTCACCCTGACCCCCCCCAACTCCCCCAGATCCCTCAGCGCTGGCTCAGCCCGACTCTTCAACCCCCCCAGGGATCCCGGGGACTGCCCCCTGCCCTGGGCAGCCCATTCCAACGCCCAACAGCCCCTTCTGCACAGAAATCCTTCCTCAGAGCCAGCCTGACCCTGCCCTGGGCAGCTTGAGGCCATTCCCTCGGGGCCTGGCGCTGGGGCCTTGGCTCCAGAGACTCATCCCCCCTCTCTGCCCCCTCCTGGCAGGGAGTTGCCGAGGGCCAGGAGGTCTCCCCTCAGCCTCCTCTTCTCCAGACTGAACCCCCTCAGTTCCCCCAGCTGCTCCCCAGCAGACCTGTGCTCCAGACCCTGCCCCAGCCCCGTTGCCCTTCTCCGGCCACGCTCGAGTCACTCGATGGCCGAGTACACGTGGTACGTAGGAGTCACGAAGCCGCAAACCCCGCCCAGAATCTGGCCGCCGTTACCTTCCATGAAGGCTTGCACCGTTTTGTCCACGCAGTTGTCAAAATGCTGCAGCACGAGGACGATCTCGTTGTTGCTCCTGTTGGGGACGATCGCGCGCACGGCGCTGATCTAGAGGGAAGGAAAGGGGGTGACACGTAAACCGCTTGCTTGATCCCACACGGAGCCTAGAGCAACCCTTCCGCAAGCAGTCGGAAAACAGTCACCGATGACTTCCTTATAAAACTTTAATGTGCCAGACGATTTAGCCTGAATAAAATTTTGCTTTTGACAGAGCTGCAGTTAGCTCCCGGACAGAAACATATTTCATCTCGGAGAGGAGATGAAGATACAGCGTTCACGAGCTCTTCCGTGGCACGTGGTGAGTTAAAGTCTCGGAAGACACATTTACCTTCTCCTTCATGTTTTCAAAGGTTCCTCCTTGGGCCATCACAGTATTGGACTGCACATCAAAAATAAACCCAGACGGATCTGTGGAGACAAAGGAGAGGGAAGCTCTCTTCTGAACAACGGGCACCGGGAGACATTTAGACAGATACGAAGCAAGAGGTCAGCTCCGAGCTGTTACTTTGCCAAGGAGAAAATTGAAATCCTACAAACGCGCGGCGCGCGCTGGCTCGTCCTGCCGCAGGGGCAGCAGAGGCCGAGCAGCTACTGCGGGGGAACCGGCCACAATCCCAGCCCCGGATTCTCCTCAGCCAGGTAACCCCGACCGAATCTGGTTTCCCAGTGCCCCCACCACCCACCCTGAACTCGAGAAGCCGATTCACTCCTCAAGCTCCGGGTCAAGTTTAAACCAACCAACCAAGGAGCAAAACCCCAAGGTGAAACCCACGAGTCCCAGCAGGGCTGGTGGGGGTCAGGAGGGTGCCGAGGCCGAGCGGACCAGCACTGCTCCTCCGTTCCCTTCGCCTGAGCGCAGCAATAAAGAGTTAACAAAAGCGCCAGAGCCTTCCAGCAGTGTGGTTCACAATTTCCTCCACCTGGAGATACGAATGGCAAGCAGACTGATAAATGGGTTTGAAGATCCAGCAGCTTGTGTTCCCTGCCAGCGATGATCTCCAAGGTAATGCTTCGATGTTCCAAGAGAGACCCATAATTGAGACAGCCATCACCAACAGGTTCGCTCCCTGCCAGCGAGCAAAGGTCACATAAATCTGCGGGCCCTCCCGTTCCACCGAGAGATGCTCACGGGGTGCCTGCCATCACAAAGTCCCCCTTGATTTTTTTTTTTTTTTTTTTCCTGTCAGAGGTCCGAGCAGGCTGAATTTCAGGAAAAGGGCCACAGCTGGTCACGGACGTGTTTTACCGTGACAGAACGCTCCTCAAACCGGTATTTCAGCCACATTTGTTCTCGGGAGGAACAGGCAGCCCCGGGCAGGACCCCCGGAGGTTTCCAGCGCGTCACCGACCCCCTCCCAGGGAGTTCCCACTCGAGCCAGATCCCCTCCGAGGGCGTCTGCTCGCGGGTGCTTTGACGCCTCGGGCCCAGCACGGAGCCAGGGAAGCACAAGACCCCCCCCCGATTCTGCTCAGGGGTGTTTCTACAGCCGCTGCTGCCCGGCAGCTTTGGGGCCTGCCCAGGGGAAGGGACATTTCCAAGAGGCCCGGGCGCTCTGCAGGGCCGCGCGCGCGGTCCCTGCCCTTTCCGTGTTAGCTCAGCTGATATTCCAAGCTGCTGATTCATGTTCTTTCCCTCACCTCCTCTAAATAACTCGTACGCGATTTTGAGACACACCATTGACTTCCGCGGTTCCCAGACATTGATGTAGCATTTAAACCGAGATGCCTCCAAATGCAGTGACAGAATTGTGAACATGATGGAAAGGTCAGCCTCTTATTAAGGCTACAGATGAACGGTTAAATTCTTCCTCCCGCTCTCCTTACCCGTTTCAGCCCCATGAGCAAGATTTTCTCAAGTTTCCCGAGCTCACAGAAGTTCGAGGTACCAACTTTCTAGTCCTTAATCTTGTAAATGGCTTTCAGACTCCCATCACCGAGTGAGAATTAGCAATCTTTTTTCAAAATCTTCATTGCAGAGCAGCCACCGAGGACCCAGGTGCCAGGAAAGATGAAGTTCAGCTCCCCCGTGCAGCACATTTTCAGCCACTCAATCCCATCCCTTGCCCACCGCTCCATTTGTGCTCGGCCTTACAGGGGACTGACCTTGGCACCTCGCTCCGAGTCTCTTCTCCAGATTCCGGTCTCTTCGCTACAGCCCAAGTCCTCCTGGTGTTAAAATGTTTATCATGCAAAAATTATGCGAGGCAGACTCCGCCGAGCATCGTTAGAAGAGCTGCCGGCGCTCGGGGGTCTCCCGCGACAGCGCGTCTTTGCAAGAAGGGACAGAATTTAAAATGCTCGTGCCCGCGTGGACAGAAATCTGGCGGCCGCCAGCGACTTCCGAGATTTTTTTTTTTGGAATTAACAACCTCGTGGGAAAGGGAAGCTCCTTCCCAAAGCCAGGGCTCAGGCTTGGCCTGTCATGTCTGACATGCCGGGTCAGGCAGACGCTCAGCCCGGTCTCTGCTGCTCTCAAACACACCCCGAGCAGCGCTGCCCTGTCGAGTTGATGTGATAAACCCCCGAGACGACGCCAATGGCCTTTAATTGCTTCTCGTCACTGCTTCCTCCAGAAAACGAGGCGGCAAGAAATCATTCGTCCCAAATCATTTACTTTTGTGTTTCTGTGCTGTTTATTGGACTAAACAACACAGGATCTCTTAAATAGAAACACCAACGACGCCAGGATGAATTCACCCCACTAAACATCAATCCGCTCCGCCCGTGACTCCGCTAAATCTGTACAACACACGGGCAGGAATTAAAACTACGGATCTAACAAACGCCTTCCCCCCCTTCCCAGGGCACAGGAAATAAAACAACTTCACACCCGACACCTCGAGGAAGTCAAAACAGGGGCCGCCATTCCCCCCGTCAAGCCCCCGAGTCAAGCCCAGCCGAGTCCTGGCTCGCTTCTGAGCCACAGCGGGCAGCTCTGGAAAATAAAATCACCACCCTGAGCCCTGCCCAGACTGGGGCCCAGAGCACGTTCACGAAGGCTCAGAGCGCGGGGAGGCGTTTGCACCCAGTTCCTCCAAACCCATCCAGCGCTTCGTCCCCACCACGCCCACGTGGCAGCGCACGGAAAGTTCGCACAGTAAAATAGCAGATGAAATAATAATAAGAAAAAAAAAAAAATCCTGCTCTAAACGTCAGGTTCGTCCTCCCGCCCCAGCCAGGACACTCGCAGGCTTCGGGGAACTGGACAGCATATTCACTTCAAGTGCTCCGCAATCAAGATTCAGTCAAACCGTGAAACATTTATAGACTCTGTGGCTTTTCAGGTCAACGGTAACCGAGCCGGCTCTCCCAGGAATAGCGTGGGAGACCTCGGCTAATGTGGAATAAAAAGCTCTTAAAGAAATGGCACCTCGCTGCTCGCGCGGAGCATCTCCAATTTGCTCTAATTACAAGCATCCTCAGCAGCCCCTGCGCGGGGAGAACCGGAGGTGTCCGTGCCCAGGACTGCAGAGTGACTGGGCAGGAATTAATGCACCTTCTCAGGACGGAGGAGAAAGGAGCCACAATATCGCTACCCCGTCGCTCTGCGCCCGCAGTCAGACCGTCACACCGCAGCGCCCACAGACACCGAGCGAGGGCGGGGGG
>NW_020799186.1:5532-8878 GCF_003259725.1 Athene cunicularia | reverse complement strand
GGGGGGGGGAAAACCCCTCAAAAATCAGGATTTCTGGAAAAAGGGCTGCTCGAGAGACTCCCCCCGCCGGAGCTCTCTGGGGTTTGCCGGCTCCCGGGGCGCCAGGCTCTGAGCCTGAAGCCAACAGACCCCCCCCAGGCTGCATTTCACATCTCTTGCCTCGTGTTTTTCCTTCCAAATTACACCGACACTTACCGCTATTTTTTTCCCCCCCTCGTAAGAACTGTTCTTGCTAACAGGCAACAGAGGTACCAACGCTAAGCTCCCTCCTCACGAATTAGAGAGAAGGAAGGACCGAACTGGGGTTAGAATCGATATTCCTGGGTTTGCTGCTGTCCAGACATTTCACCGATACCAGGAAAAAAAAAAAAAACCCTACACAGAAACACTATTTTTTTTTCCATGATCCAAGGGGAGGAACGTCAGTACCACACATCGCCCCGAGCCCTCCCTTCCCCAAAACACACCGAGCTATTCCAGCGGGTCTGTCGAGTTACTGAGCTCAATTTCTGTCCCTGCTCGCTGTCTGGCCGCAGAGTCGGGGTTTGGCACCTCCATCAGCTGTTGGGGAAAGTATGCGAACGCCCCGAGGAGCGGCCTGCGATGGTCCTGCAGCGCCCAGCCAGCGCGCGGAGGCAGCAGCTGCGCTTCAGCGCCTTGTCTCAACAACAACAAAAAAGCCACTTTCTCACTTATTTTCGCAAACAGATTTCAAGGGGCCAAGAGTGCAACACGGCCTTCTCGGCCCGAACGTGACACGGGATTCGGTTTGCCAGGGTGTGATCACGACAACACGGGCCGTGTTTGAGACAGAGTAAGGGTGCAGGGGGAGAGACGGGCTCACAATCTGGAGAATTCCTTCCGAGGGGAGCAAAGCACCTTCCAGACATCTCACCTCCAGCAGAAGAGCGAGCCCTCCTCCCTGCCGTACTCACCAAGGGCTCGGAAGAGCGGGGGGGAAAGAAAAAAAAAAAAAAAAAAAAAAAAAAAAAAAAGAGATTAAGCACGTAATAAAAATGAACTTCTCGCCCAGGCCCCAAAGTCACGCTGCCAGAACTGGCTGTTTTCTGCTCGACACAAAAACCGGGTATTTTTGCCCCCCGTAGGGAGGGAGCTCTCCCAAGCCCTCGGGGTGCAGGTGAGGTGTTTTTGCCCCCCCCGTAGGGAGGCCCGCAGCGAGGCCGTCAGCTCCGCAGCGCAGCCAGGCAGAGCCATTAAGGTAATCTGAACCGCGAGACGCCGTCTTCGCCCTCCCACCTCGTTTCCATCTACGCATAAAAAATGAAAAATTAAATTAAACCCGCGCGTTTCCAGAGCCTCGCGCTCAGCAGAGCGACGCAGCCGCCGTTCCCATGGATCCCCGGCACCCCCTGCGCCCTCGCCCCGGGAGCCCATTTATCAGGTTACAGCACAAACGCTCGATATTCCCCTTTGTGCCTTTTCAACGTAACTCACGGCGAGCGCTGCCTCGCGGAGCGACTCGGCAACCTCCCGCTTTGCCCATTCCAGCACCGGTGACCTGGGCACGGAGCGAAGAAATCGCTCGCGACCGCCCCAACCAGCACGGCCTGCTTTCTGGCGGGGCCGTATCTGCTGCTCGACTCGGCTAAACAGAGTACCAGCTTAAAAATCTCATTTTTCTGAACATCTGGGGTTTTTCGTCAAGGCCCTGGCCAAACCGAGCGACCGAGCCCGAAAGACCTTTCGCCTTCCCCAAATTCCCGTGGGGCAGTTTCCCAAACGCCGAAACAGCTCCTTGATGCATCCAGGGGAGCGGGAACCCGCGTGGTGTTTTATTCAGGAACCTGGCATGCCGAAAACCGTGGCTGATGGCCGATGGAAACAAGATTTATGTGATTGCTTTGTATCCTGGGGTCACCAGTCATTCCCGAGCCTGGTGGCTGCTTTCACTCAAATCAATTAATTGAGTCAGAAGGGGGGGATGAGAGGGAGCACACACACACACACGCCTTGGGAGGCGGGGGGGAAACAGCAGCACTAAGACTCCCAGATCGCTTCAGACAGCAACAAACCTACCAGACTCTGGGGAAGTATTTATTTAGAGATCTGGCATCCCCGAGACCACCTTTCCTTCAGATTTCTAAATTAGAGAACATGCCAAAGCCGAAATGAGCCGTCCAGGATAACCCAGACACGGACCTACAAGTGGACGCACGCAGTTGGATTCTGAATGGGGATAATTACATGACTGGTTTACAGATCGAACCATTTTCTCCTCAGCATAGATCTTCGGAGTTATTTACAGGCAGCAACATTCAGGAGCAGAACACGATTCTGCACCCGAACTTTGCACGTACGTTTTCCGCAGGAATTAAAAATACCCTTCTGAACAGCTCGGGTGTTCGCTCTGTTCTGGGGCACTTCTAGGAAACAGGTGGGTTTCTGATTGGGTTTCAAAACTGCTGCATTATTAAAAATAGCTCTGTCTCGTTTCCTCTCTCTCCACGCTTCGCACCAGCCCTTTGTTACACCGCAAAGGGGTTTTGTTTTGCTTTCAGAAAGAAAGAGAAACTGAGAAAGACGCTCCTCACCTGGCCGAGGTAGGCTCCTTTACAGAGAACTAGGAAATATTTGTTGACTACATTAACATTCTAGAGCAGCAGAAAAGTAGTCATTGAAAATTCAATCACAGCCCAAGCAGGACAGGGCACGGGCAGAGGAGTCTGCAGCTTTAACTCTCACCTTCCCCCGTGTCCACGCCGCCGCAGCGGCGCGGGCGGCGGATGAGCTGCTTCACAAAGCAGGGCGGGTTTCGGCTCCCCGGCGGCGGTGGGAATTAAAACCTGCTCTGCATTCCTGCTCGGGGTCAGGTACTGACGGCCGAGACCCCTTTACTTTTCTCCAGGAACCCACGACGTGCCAGCACTGCCCGGCGGGGCTCGCCCCGATGCTGCCGAACGCCGGCCTCCGTGCCCGGGGGGGGACCCGCCGAACCCCTGAGCCCCCCGAGCAGCCGCTTCCCACGTTTGCCCCCAGCTGCCTCCTACAGATTGCTCTGGCGTTGCCCCCCCCCAGCCCCGATAAGTCTCTCCTGCTGTTCCAAGGTGTGTTTCTCTCCACACATACTCAGCTCCGGGTGCCGGGCTCTGTTTGCAGCATCAGAGAGAAGTCGATTTCTTAACGACTCGCACCGAGGCTTCCAGGAGCACGGACACAAACACAGCGTTTTAAAAATCAGTTAAAAATCATCCTAGACAATCATTTCCATAACTGTTACTAATTGCTTTGAAACACGGATGGACCTAGCTGTCAAAGGACGGCTGGGCTCCTCAGGTAGACGCCGTTTCTATGCCAAAGCTGCTAGAGAAAAAAAAAAAAAAAATCT
>NW_020799186.1:2007-4482 GCF_003259725.1 Athene cunicularia | reverse complement strand
CGGCAGGTCGAGCTGTGCCGGCCGTGCTGGCGCGGCCGACGTGCCTCGGTTTGCTCGATTACACCCAAGTTTCACTTCCCTGCCTGAGTGCTTTGTGTCCGCCACCAGGAAACGCCGCGCAGCTGCCGGGAACCTCGGCCACCTCCTGTGAGTTTAAGATAACGTCGGCTTGCGGAGAAGGAAAGCGCTCCCGCACCGACCCGCCACGCCAGAGTTAAATGCCTCCTGTGCGTATATTGCCCAGAGTTTTAAAAACAAACAAACAAAAAAAAAAACCCACCCCGAAACTGCACTTTAGAATCATCTTTATAATTTGGAGTTTTTTTAAATAAAGACGAGCGTGCGTTAATCCGGAGGGAGCGTGGAAACACGCAGGTACTGACAAAAGCCGGTAACGTCACGCTTGGGAGTACTTGACGTGAACTCCCTCAAGTTGTCTCAAAGTTTTAATCCATGAAACAAAGCAACACTTAAAAAAAAACCAACCCTGCCTCTTGCACGTCCACCCCCGAAAAGCAAATAACCGCAAGAAGGCTTCGCTCAGACGAAGTCTAGAAACAAGCTGTAAAAAACAGAAGTCGCTGGTGAAGAAGCTATCAGGAAATGGCCAAAAGCCTGAGAAACGCCACACCTTATCACCCAAGAAATATACTTTTACCCACTTCAAAGGGGGGAAAAAAAAAAAAACAAACAGTAATTAAGTCTTGCGGGGGGAACACAAACAACATAGAGCGGGGTCTGAAGCGCTCGCTGGCAAGCTGAATTCGAAGCACAAAAATAACGGACTGGAAACAAAACCCCACTGATGTATCTGGCGAGTGTAAACAGGCAAATCTTGACTCCTTGACGATGAAATTAATATTTCATCCGATCCGCCCCATGGTGAGAATCTAGAGCCAGACAGCCCAAAGCTGCTCCGGCTCACATCAGAACTGGGGCCGAGGCCGCGCGACCTGCCCCCTCAACTCGGCGTCTCCGCGCCGGAACCTCCAGCGCTGCCGCTCGCTGGGAACCTGAAACCGGTCGGTGCGAGGGGGCTGTACAACACACGCGTGTTTTTAAAGCCCGAGTGGAAACCTCAAGGCTGGCGGAACAGCAAAGGTTAATTTAAGTTCAAATAAACTCGTTACAGGCAGCGAGCTCCTTCAGAGAAGGGCAACGCGAGGCTGATACGGCGCAGCGTGCGTCTCTATAGAAACAGTAAAGCATCCCTACAAAAACGTCAAGAAATCTACCTGCAGGATTAATATAAAATATTGTCGTTCTAACAGAATTGACAGGGGAGCAATATAACCCAGAGAAACTCCTTCCCGCTACGGACAGAGCGGCCAAACTCCTCCCAGAGCTGCCGGCGTTCAGCCGATGACATCAAACTTCTCAAGTCACGCTGGAAACACACATTGTGGTTAAGCGCACAAATATCGGCGCCTTCCATCTAATTTAGAAAGGAGGAAGGGAAAAAAAAAAAAAAAATATTAAAAAATTGAAAATTTTACAGACAGCAAGGCAAAAAAGGAAACGACTTCTAAATCCCCCCGCCCGTGGCGTTAGCTTGCCGTGCTATTCCGGCTCCGTCTAGACAGATTATTCCAGCAAACTTTCGGAACTCGATAGCTCCCTATTTGAAGGGAAAGAAGAAAAGGAGATAAACAGGGAGAAATTTGTCTGGATTTTTTTATTAGTCTAGGGAAGACGCTTTTGCTGAGAAACCTGGAGCTCTGGAGAAGAAATAAATCTGCTGCTTGGGAGGGTTTTTGCCGGGGATGTTTTGGGGCGGGCGGCACGGGGGGCTGTCCCCAGCCACCGCCTCCTGCCCGCCCGGAGCATAATTCACGCCGTACAGTAGCATCTGGCTAATTGGCTTTTGAGTTAAGTAGTCCCTCACCAACCTATTTTAATCTTGTTGATCAAGCACGTAAGAGTCGTCTCTGTGAGTACACACGACGGTATTTCGGGAGAATAAATCGTCCTGTTTGTAATTTATAATCATCGTCAAATAAAAATCCATTTTGCGAGACTCCAGCACCGCGGAGGACCCGGGTATTTACCTAGAGCACGCGCTCACACAAGAAAGGAATTAACTCAGGTTTATAGCATGTCTGGAAAAAAAAAAAAAAAATATATATATATATACTCCCCAGAGATGCAGATCTGTTGACTGCTTTTTTCCAGTAAAAATCCATACCAAATTATTTCTTTTCTGATTTTAATCATACCACATCAAGTACTGGCTAGCTGCAAGGGAGAAAACCCAAAACCCACTGGTCAGAATCAAGTTTCAGCTAGAAAAGTGTCAAGTAATTCAACAACGATGCTTCTAGTTGCGTCGGACAGCAAGTTCAATGTAAAAGGACCAGCTTTCAGCATTACAGGCATGCTGTACTCTCTTGTTCAGAAATAGCTGCACAAAACACTACAGAAAACAGCCATCATGCAAAACTTTTCCTAGCAGTCTTCAGTGAATTGCTTCAGATG
>NW_020799186.1:0-1957 GCF_003259725.1 Athene cunicularia | reverse complement strand
TTTTTTTTTTTTCCCCTTTTTCTCCCCCCTCAAGCGGGGACAACGGGTTTTCAGAAGCTCCTTCCACCGAGCAGTGGCCGGGTCAGAGCCCCCTCCCAGCCCACGGCCACTGCCCGGCCCGCACGAAGCGGCTCCTTCGCGTGCCCCGGCCAAGCCCTTTCGTGGAACTGGACAACAAATCGTAAAATTGTACATTAAATCCGTTTCAGAATTTTAAAAAAAATAGTTTCTTAATATCACTCTTGGGGTTTGGTTCTTTTTTCACACACCCCCCCAAGTATTTCCTCGGGAATTAACTGAATATTTAACCTCAGAGATAATTAGCTGTCTATATTCTGTTTAAACCCACACATTTATTGTTCTTTCACCAAATGCATTATGCAGAGCACGACCGGGCATTAGTTATTCTCAAACATCTACCTCTCGTAAGCTAATTGTGTATCGTTAGCACAAAGAAGTAAAACTAGGTATTTCGGATGACAAAAACGTTCCCGCATCCATTCCGAGGATGCTACAAAACCCCCACCCGGTGTGAGAAACACTCAAACGAGATAAAAGAGCAAATCCGGGGGGTTTGCCTTCTCCGGGTGTGGGATTCCCGAGGGGGGCAAGATTCCCACTCGGCTGCTCTTTTCCATAAACCAGGAATTGCCGGTGGGGTTTCTGACGCTTTACACCGCGGTGCAAGAGGAGCCACTTGGGGCCAGACACCAAATTTGACTTTCCTGAAGCAAAAGATCTCTTTGAATTTTGTCTTCTGGGCCTCCCTCCACCCAGCCAGAGCTTCCCCGCGTCCCCCTCCTGCCCAGCCCGCGTGCGAGGGAGCAGCTGCAGTGGAAACTCGCGGGCGGACGCTCGTCCTGGGCCATTTCGCCTCCGTCGCTACTATTTTTAGATTGAATTTGCCAGCTTTGTGATCTGGAAGAGTCTCGGGGACTTGGCAAGAATTGTTTCATATTGAAGAGGATAAACTCGCGTCTCTTAAATTTTACTGTTCAGCAAAGCACCTAAAAAATCGGAAGCTTTTGAAAAGACGGAAAAAAAACCAAGGGCAAAGGCAGCGGGTTCGTTGCCCCGCTTTAAACTGGGGGAGCAGAGGATGCTTTCACCCTGTTTAAACAGGGTGAACGGGGCTACTGCATCCGACTAGAAACCGTCCCCTCTCCTCAGTTTTCTTTGATTATAGCTGATCTCCCGGTCCAATATCCCAACACAGAGCTTGAAAATATCATTAAAAAACAAGCCCTATATTTTAATCATCATCTATTTTTTTTTTTTTAAATGCAGTCCCTATATACCCTCTTCAGGTTGCAAGTCACCTTTAGAGCTCCTTTGTCCTGAATCCAACGAGAATCTTCTGCTTAAGGGTTGCACGGCTCAGAAAAATCATAAAATATTTAAAAGCCCCTCTAAGAGTAAGGTACAATTAAAAAAAAAAAATCCTTTCTGCATTAGGCAAGCACTGCAAGAGGAGTTTAACGTGGCAAACCTGAGATGGCGGGGGGCTTCACCGGCCCAGCGCACCCGAACTCCGTCGGTAACGGAAAACTGCACGAAAGGAAACAAACCCACGGCCCCGAGCGCCGAGGGGAGAGCGTCAGGACCCCCCTTCCGCCCCTCCACCTTCCGGGGGGCAGCGCTAGCGCCCACCGCGGGCGTTTCTGGGGAAGATTCTGCCTTTCAGCCTCAACCCGCGTGCGGCCGAGGCCGCGCTCCCCCTCCCCAGGACGCCGGGAGCTCGGTGCTGGCCACAGTCACGAGGAATTCGGGAGGTCTCAGCCCAAACTGAACACCCGCTGCCCTTTCTGCTCTACCAGACCCCAAAATCTCCAGGATTCAGGCCCGTGCTCCAGCCAAGCTGGAGGGGTAACGGGGCACCCCCAGGGCACATGAGCCAGTCCTGCTTAGAGAGTCCCCGAGCCAAAGAGTTCGGCAAAACACTCCCCACCCTCTGCCC
>NW_020799185.1:0-20411 GCF_003259725.1 Athene cunicularia | reverse complement strand
ACGACACAGATATCAGGGGTTCCTCCCCAGACAGGGATGGGGCTCCGTGGTGGGAGAGGACCCAGGCACCCCCCTGAGGTGGCCATGCAGCCCATCGCCCCCTCGGCGGGCACCGCTCTGCTCGCTCCACTCACACCCAGCCTTGAAAGAAAAAGCTCTGGACCTTCTCCGCTCCCGAACAGCAGATCGAGTCCTTCCCCTCAGACCTTGATGTGAAGGAGCTCGAGGAACAGCTTTATCTTAAGTCGGTTTCAAGCAAACTACAGCTCGCCTTGGGATCTTCGCCAGCGCCACCAGCCACAGGCAGGAGGCTGGCACCGACCCCCTGGCGCAAGGAGAGGTGGAGCAGGGCCCTGGGGAGACTGAAAAGCCTCTGCCACCTTCATGGCAGAGCTGACACCCCCCCCCGCTGAAGGTCCAGATCGATTTGGGGGGGGGGGCTTTGTGCAGCTACAGCTGACACTAAGCACGTCAGGGTGACCCCGCTGGTGTCCCCCCATCCAACACCCCAGATCACGGTTCCTCCATCATTTCAGCTGATGGAGAGACCCCAAACCTTGCTGCTGGCCTCAGTCTGGGGAGGGCTGCCCCCCCCTCGCCCCATACACCAGGTTCAAGTAACAACAGAAGCACCAGCAGGCTGCTGGGAGAAATCCTCCCAAGAACAGTGACAGCCCAATACACATAATTCAAGTATTATCCCTAAAGTCTGGCTGCTTCCTCAACAGCTCCGAATGCCACAGAGCCTCCCCGCCCACCCTGAGGGAGCTTGGGGGGGACACGGGAAGGGGACACACGGGGGATGGGGCGGTACAGGACAGCTCTCCCGACCCACCGCAGAGCAGGGTTGTGCGTTTTCACCCCAGGCAGGCCCAGCGTGGGCAGGATGGACTCCGCACTGATTCCCAGTGCCCAGCCAGCACCAGTCTGCCCTGGTCTGCTTTCCAGGTCAGCTGCTTTCTCTTCCCAACCCAGCCTGTGCCTCTCCCCCCCAGATCAGGGAAGGAAGGAGTGGAAATACCGTCACTCCCAACACACGAGGGAGACGACCAGCTTCAGCAAGGGGAGACTCACAGCTCCCCCATTCCACTTGTCCCACAGGCCCCCACCCGTCCACACGCACCGGCCCACGCCATCGTATCCACACCTCTGCGTCCTTTGGGTTTTGTTTTTTTTTTTTGGGAGAGGACTTTGGCAGGAGACACACGCACCGGCCCCTCTTCGCTGGCACAGGTTTGGACACCTCAGCAGTCAGACCACGTCGGCTCTCAGGAAGGTTTTCCTTTCCAGTATGGGCTAAGTCAGGAGATTCAAATCTCCCGCACGTGGAGAGCCGAGGTGCAGCAGGGCCAGGTGCGTGGATATTCGAGTTTCACCTGCACGAGAACAGATGGTTCCCCCCCTCCCCAACCCGACGTGCTGTGCGCTTTAGTCGAAGCGGTTGCATTTATCTGCAGGTTCCACTGATAACGTGGGTGGGAGCTGCAGGTCTTGAGCGGAGGCTGGGGAGGGCCCGGTGCTGGTCCCCACGCGGAGGGGACACGGTGGCCGTAGAGCAGGTCAGCTCCGGTGTCACCCAGGGTCAGGATATGCTGCTCAGCACGTCTTGGGGCAGCTCCCCCTCCCTGATAACCACTGCCCCGACAACGCAACACCGAGTCAGTAGCGAGGAGTGTCCGATGAGGTATTTGTACAGATTCTGAAGCTTAGTTATTAGTTTCATTTGGAAGCCAAATCCTTTTTTAAAAGCGTATTTTTTTTTTCTCCAAGACCAAAACAGGGCAGAGATGACGGTGAAGAGAGGGAGGGAGGGCAGGATTTGTTAGCACCCTTCATAGCAGCGCTTGGGCAGAGGCAGACAATCAGATTTTTTTCCAGGCTGCTTGAAGATCCACACAAGTGTGTCTAACTCAAGGACACGGGTCATTCTGCAGGGCAAGACCAAGGTCCCAGCAGCTCCTGAGTGACTGCAGCCACCTCACAGGGCACCGACCTCACCCACAACGTCGCCTTTCCAGACCGCGCTGCTGCAGGATGGAGAGTTTCCTTCACTCGGGTTGGGAGCACTGGAACACTTGCTCGTTTAAATACGGGAGGAAAGATGCTTCTCTAGACGTCTCAGCATCACTTCAGGCAAACTTTAAACTTCACCGTGAAATGCAAACTCTGGGCAGTGGCTGCCAGACCAGGATGTGAAGGGGTAGGGGGGTGGTATTTCAGCCAGTGCCGAGCCCAGAAACAAAGCAAGAGCCACCACTTCTCTTGGCTTCCCTGGTTCTGTGGTTCTGTGGACATCCCAGGCAGAGGAGGAAGCAGCAAGTTCACAGAGATCAGATGCCCTTCCAGGAGAACCCTCAGTTATCCGCTTCTTGCTCCGAGTCACCTCGGAGACGCCTCTTAATGCCCCAGCAAGTCCTGATCAAGATCCTTCACAGCTCAGCAGAAAGTCACATCGTTCACAGCTTCTGGAGGCAGCCAGAGAAAGGCTGAAAGTGCACGTCCCGCAGCTCTGTGCAAGACTGGGATCACTGTAGCAAGTACCTTTGGTCCATGGACTGCTGCAACAGTGACAGCCACAGCTTTGCCACCTTCCTTCTGCTTATCCCAGGGGTTCAGCAAAATCTTCCAGTGTTTGCTCAGGGAACGTCTCCTCAGAGGAGCCGCCCTTGCTCCCCAGGGCAGCAGCAACCCTTTGGCAGAAGGCTCCAACAACATCCAAATGGCTCACAGGCTCTTCCTTCCTTAGGCCCAGCTTAAAAGCATATAGGATCACCCTGCAACTCCAGCTGCCCAAGAGTCTGTTTGGCCCTCTTCTCCCAAATCCTGGGAAGCAGGGGAGCTGGGCACCTGCCTACTGCTCGGAGCTTCACGCTCCCCAGAGGTTATTCCACGTAGCTGCACATCATCATTCTGGCTCAGTCTGCCTCCAAGCAGCTCTCTGGCTGCATCCCCTCTGGGTGAGGAGCAAAGAACAGTCTTGCCATTAACGCCCGGAGCAGGTGATCTTCCTAGAGAGTCCCCTTCTCTCTCTTATCTCTCCCCACCTTGAAGTTTCCAAGGGAGGATAATAAAATTCAGCTGATCATAAGACAGTATTTCTCATGCTGAAAATAATAATAATAATAAAAAAAAAGACATCAAAAATAAAACTTTCAAAAAACTGTAAATAGTGCCGTGACATTCTTTGTTCTGCAAGGAGTCCGCGAGCGGGGCTCAGCTGTCTCCGAGACCCCCCCCCCCTCAGGCCAGGAGCTGAGGCTCTCGTTCCCGTTCCGCTGTGCTTCTTAGGAGTCTTGAACCCTCTTCTCTGTACAAAAGAGCTTGAGAGCAGAAGCGGCACCGCAGAAGCAGGCTCCACCATCGCGTGCCTCCTTCCCACCACAGCCTGACTCGGGCTACAGGATGGCAACAATCAAATTCCTAGTGGGGAAGAGAGAGAGGGGAGAGGGATCAAACAGCCCACTTGATGCAGCAGGATCTGCCCCAGACTGCGGCTGGTTTGGCACCAGAGCGAGCACAGGCTTGCGTGGGCAGAAATATGCACAAGAAAATAGCAGAAGCTTCATTCCCCTCCCCAAGGAAAGCCGGGCAACGGTCAAAGCCCAGGGAGTGAACGGCCACGACTTCTTCGGGAGGGTTTTGTGTTTTCTTTGCAATCAGAGGGAAGAGAGTGACTGATGTTTGACCCCACGGGCCGGGGCAGGGGCTGGTGGCACACACGTACCATCAGTGACAGCAACAAGACGGGTGAGGCAGCCTCGCTACGTGGAGGATTCAGTCTCCTGCTTCTGTTTGGAGATGAGCTGAGCTTCCTTCAGCGACAGATACACCTCCTCCTGCGGGTCGTAGTAGTAGAACTTGCGGATGTAGGAGATCAGGGGCCTGGGGAAGGAATGGGCAGAAGCTTTAACCCCGAGCCGCCACCACGTCGATGTCTGCAAAGCAGAACCAGAACCTCCTCGCCCAGTCCAGCCACCTCCAGCAGAAAGAGAAGCCAGCACCCCAAGGTGGTGGCACCCACAGGTAGCACCCCACTCCTGCACCCCTCAGGACACTGTCCCAAGGCTGAAGTTATCAACCACTCCCTCCCACAGCCCCTGCTGCAGATCCAGACGCCTTCTCACTGCCTGGTGCAGCGAGGAAACCCGAGAGACTCGTCCCCAGGAGGGTCCCCGAGCCTTACTTGGGCAGCGGGAGGTCGGGGATATGGTCTATTCGGACCAACTGCCTGATGCGGAAGCGGCAAAGGTGCTGAAGGGATTTGACGTTGCTGAACCTGGAGACTGGATACAGGAGCTGGACAGGCGTTGGAGGGAGACCTTTGGAAAAAAGCAAAATTGGAGATAAGTGGTGTGTTAGAAAGGAAACGCTGCTGGTTCAGAAAGGAGAAGGTGGCTCTGGGGAAGCAGAGCTCTCTGCAAGGCTGCGTTCATCACGTATCTTGGCTGCACCTCTTTAAGTGGGTTCAGTTTTGGGCCCCTCACCCCAAAAAGGCCATTGAACGGCTCGAGCGTGGCCAGAGAAGGGCAACGGAGCTGGGGCAGGGTCTGGAGCACAGGTCTGCTGGGGAGCGGCTGGGGGAACTGGGGGGTTCAGTCTGGAGAAGAGGAGGCTGAGGGGAGACCTCCTGGCCCTCGGCAACTCCCTGCCAGGAGGGGGCAGAGAGGGGGGATGAGTCTCTGGAGCCAAGGCCCCAGCGCCAGGCCCCGAGAGAATGGCCTCAAGCTGCCCAGGGCAGGGTCAGGCTGGCTCTGAGGAAGGATTTCTGTGCAGAAGGAGCTGTTGGGCCTTGGAATGGGCTGCCCAGGGCAGGGGGGAGTCCCCGGGACCCCTGGGGGGGTTGAAGAGTCGGGCTGAGCCAGCGCTGAGGGATCTGGGGGAGTTGGGAAGGGTCAGGGGGAGGGTCATGGTTGGACTGGAGGAGCTTCAGGGGCTTTTCCAGCCGAGGTGATTCTGGGATTCTGTGGTATCTGCCCAGGAGCCCACCACTTGGGAGTGGGGAGCCAAACCTTCCAGGGGTGATACCCCTTTGGCTGCAGAATATCTCCAGCCTTCCTCACACAGCAGCAACAGTTCTCATGTCACAGGGTGGCTGTGGAAAAGCAGATCCCGAGACCCTGCGAGCTCCTCACCACCCCCCCTCTCCCTGACTGGCATCACTCGATAGAGAGAAGCAACAGGCTTCTGAGAGGATGTGGGAAAAAGCCGAAGGAGAAGGCGGGCAGCATGACCAGCACGTAGGCTTTTGCTCTGCACAACCTCTGGGTAGTTCTATCGAAGCGTTAAGAAAAAGCTGGAGGATTTGGTCAGCTCAAGCTGCACCGGAGTTGCTCATTCTTGGGGTCACGAGGCTGGGCACAAAGGCAGAGGCAGCGGCGGCTTCGCGCCAGCCCGCTCCCCACGCAGGGAGCAACCTCGCAGGGCTGAAAGCAAGTTGCATCCAGCCATCCCCCACCCCGCCACCTCCTCCTCCCCCAAAGTTAAGAGCAACAATCGAGCCCACAGAACTGCAGGAACACCAGGAAGGATCTTTGGGAGCTGGGCTCCTTCACAGCACAAGGTTTTATCTGTCTTTACAGAAGGATTCAAAGCTAGTTACACTCTAACCCCCTCCTGCTGGCTTGTCTCTGAGGGCAGTGGAGTGAAAGGAGAAAAGGGAAAGCTCTTCACACTAAGATGGGCTCAAAACTGCTCCAGGCAGCTCAGGAAGCTGCGAGCCAGCTTTTGAGAAAGCAAAGAACAGCAATCAATTGAAGGCTGGATTCTCCCCCCCTCCCACCATCCTTATCCTCCTACCAAAAAGGAATTAGCCTCTGGGAGCTCAGCCAGCCACTACGGGGACACAGCCCGGGCTCGGCAGGCTGCACCAGCCCCACGCCTCGCTGCCAGGAGCCAGATGCGAGCTGCAAGCAGCCCCCTCCTCGGAGCAGCAGTTAAGGTTTCAGCAGGAGAACAAGCACTAACGAGCACACTGGGGAGATGCAGATCCTCAACGTTCTCCCGCTAAAGATCAGGCACCAGCACGAGACTTTTTGTTTTTTGGTTGGGTTGTGTTTTTTTTTCCCCAAGCATCAAGGCGCAGCAGCTCCGAGCAGCGCCCAGGCCCAACGCTGCACCCGGAGGGACACAGGACCCCGAGCCAGCAGCACGGGAGCAAAGGGCTCCTCAACAGGTGCACAGCGCTCTTTGGGGAGGCTATTTTCTTTTTGGATGATATTTTTGTAAACCAAGTCCTTTCCAAGGTATCTGGATGACATTTTCCTAGAGCAAGTCCTTTCTAAGGTATTTACCTGGAGTCCTAAGCCCTCAAAGCCCTGTTCTTGAAGGGCTCTCAGGATCAGGAAGGTGAAGTATCTTTAATTTGAAAGGATTTCTTTGAAAATAGGGTACACTGCAGAAAAACAGCTTTGCATCCCTCTTCTCCCCAGTTCCTTATAAATCAGCTTTCCAGTTATTGGTGGTGTTTGCAGCAGAGGGCAACACTGAACAGATCTGGGCTGCGACTCGGAGCCCTGAAGAGGGAACAGCCCATCCCTCCTCCCCTCCAGCCTCTCCTAGACCAGGAAATCTTTGGGCTGAGTTCTCTCCATGCTGCAGTGCCACAGAGAGGTCGCTGTCACCATCAGGGCCTGCAGGCCCGATGGCAACATGGATAAGGAGCAAGTTTACTATCATTTCACTTGTAGATTTACCACAATTCCTCCCGCTCTTCTCACTCCTGCCCCTCTCTGCTTCACTGCTGCCCCTCGTCTCACCACGTTCCCATTCCTGCTCTATTTTCTTCAAAGCATCACCACTCACCCTCCAAATTCTGTCCCCCACTGTTGCTCTCTCAAAATTACGAGGCATATTTGCCTATTTGGCAGACCCTTCCCTTCTTCTCCCAATGGCTTTTTTGGCTTGTCTTCTGGTACACCAGGACAAGCAAAAAAACAGAAAAAAAAATAAAGATACTGGTCCGGTTGCCTGCCCAGATTTAACAGGAGGGAGGTTTAAGGTTTGATAGATGGGGAAACAAGCACTCTGCAGTCAAACGTGCTTCAGCAAAGCTGCACTAACACTCCCTCCTTGCTTGCAAGCACCTGCCTGTTGATGGGCTCTGGCATCACGGTCCCCCCAGGGACTCTGAATCTACAATATCTACCGCTCAAGGCTCACGTTGAGCTCACACTTGGAAACGTTCCCACACACTCAGCTGAACGTCTCTCCCCTCGACAGCCCCAGGTGGGTCTCAGCTAAGGGAGAGCTGGGAAACTACAAAGCATGGAGTGGTTTGTAAGAACAGCGGTACTGAGACTGGGGGAGGGAAGAAAGCAGAGTTTTAGTAGGCAAATAATTGCTCGTTGAGGGAGCAGCTTTCCAGTCTCCAGGTCTGTTTGTCATTGTGAGATGGTATCACGTTTCCACCGTCCTGGAAAGAAAAGGTTTGGGAAGTCTCCTTCCCACCAGGATCAAATGGTGCGGCTACTGAGTGGGAGATCTGCTCCTCAGGGCCCTTCTGAGAAGTCGGCAGGCAAGGATGCAGACCAGGGCACTGAGCACAGCAGACCAAAGCCACGATAGACCGGCCCTCTAGGACAGACCAGCAGCTAATCACAGAGCAAAACATCCCCAGACTCCGAGCAGGAGACTCACCTGGAACCCTGGATCGGAGGAAGTAAAGAAACTTCCCGTTTTTGGAGTGCATGATTGCTCTCTTTATGAACTCCACCACAGACTGGCAGCGGTCTTCAAACTTGGGATGGCACCACAGGCTGAAGGTCCCTTCCAACAGAACAGAAAAGGATTCACGTTTTAGCAGCGCTGGTGGCAAGAGGAGACGTTTAGTTGCAAGTCTGATGTTCTCCAAAACCAGGTGAATGTCCCAGGCTGGCTATTTCTCACAGAGCTGGGATAAGGCAGGGCACTAAGAGGAAACACCAGTGCCACCAGCTTGCAGGGACGCTGTTCCACTGGAACCAAGAGCTGAGGATACGCAGAAAGAAGTGCCAACGTGACCACAAGTCACACTTGCCTGAACTTGTAAACAGCCTGCAAACGATTGTTGGGTCTTAAATTTAAACCAGCAAAACACACTTTAAGGGACCATTAGCAGAGGGCCCTGCTCCTCCACAGCATCCCAGCAGCAGCGCCCCCAAAGCCAGCGCATCGGAGCAGGTGAGGTCACACACCGGTACATAAAAACAGCGACCCAGGTGCTCAAGGCTCCTTCTGCCAGCCCGAGGGCTGTCAAGGATCACTTATTTCACAGCAAGCATTGGAGCAGCTGTTTCCAACAGCTTAATTCAAATTAGCCGTCCCCGTGCTGCCACCTGACACGACGGACGCACCGAGCTCAAGCGGCAAAAACACTGAAACTGGAGCTGGGCAGCCCAGGGAAAGCAGGCCTGCTAACCTGTTTACAGATCTCTAACTAGGTTAAGTTTAAGCCTCAGGTCAGACCAGACTCACGATCTCTTCGGCTGCAGCCAGACACCCCCTTCTTGCACCAAAACGCTGCCGTTTATCCCCCCCTTAACCTGCCAAAACGCTGCCTACATCCCCCTCCACACACCCCTGTACCTCCCTTTCGACCTGCAGATTTGTCAGCGCCCCAGCAAGAGCCATCACAGAGCAGAGCTTCACCAGGCAGAGGAAAATGGGAAAACAAGGGCCCTGTTCAGGACGGAGTCCACCAGGAGCCGATCCGCACGCCTGCAGTGGGGCAGATTCCCACGGGAGGTGGGTGACACCGTGCTGTAACCAGCAAGGACTCTGAAAACACCCCACATCCACGTAAAGAACTTGTGTTAAGGAGAAAGCGTAGCCAAATCAGAGGTGCCCAGGACATATTTCAGGTCAGGGACTTTTTGGAGGAGCAGTTTCCCCAGCAGCATCACCAACCTGTTAGGGGAAAAACCAGAGGAAGCAGCTCGGTAGGATGCCCAGCACTCACAGCTTTCTCTAGGGTGGAGAGCAACCAGCAACACAGGGGCTAGATACAGCCCACAAAATTTAAACCACACCTCCTCTCCCCACAGCCACATCTGGTAGGCTTTGCTGGGAAAAGGTCCCTCTCACCTCTGCTAAACATCCAGGGTCAGCAAGCACAAAAATAAGTAATTCTTGGGAATCTCAGATCTGAATGAGCCCTTAAGAGTAGCCAGTAGATGCAAAGGACAAAAGCACAAACACCACCCTCCCCAGCCTGCCTACTCAGCTCGCCTAAAAAAAGACAAAGAAATTGTGGTTTCTTCCTCTCATCTACCCGAAACCTGAAGGTCAAGCATTTATCTCTTTACCATTCCCCCAGCCTCACCATTTGTCATCTTCATTGGTTTATCAAAGTGCTCTGCTCTGCAGATTTCCACGCTGCCACAGCACATTCAGCGCAAGTCCTGGGGGGGGGTGTGTGTGGCAGGAGGGAGATGGGGGGAGCACAGGGCTGCTGACCCAGACCCAAGTGCTGCACCCCCAAAACTGAACTCCCTGATGCGGTGCCACGGCTGGGAGCGCTGCTCGAGGGAAGGTGGCAGCACCAACCTTCATCTGTGCAGCGAGGAGGACAGCTTGAGGACAGGGAAGGACACCAGCTAAGGATATAACCCAGCCCAAATAAGAAACCAGACCAGCAGCAAGAGAAGTTTGCTCCGAAGCTCGATTATGAAAAAGTAGCCACTGTACAGGCAGCCTGACATCTCCTCCAGCTGCAAGAGCTTCTTGTAATTTCTGTAAGGACAGAGGGATGAAAATCCTCCCTTCTTCTGCAAGGGACAGGGGAAGTGGCTCTACCTGGGCTAGAATTAGTGCTGGGGCATCTTTCCATCAGAGGGGCCAGAAGCGCTGCCAGGTTTCCCTAACAGAGGGGCAAGAGGACAACGGGAGCATCCCCGGGGCAAGGGTAAAAAGGAGAAAAAGATGAGCTTTGCTCTAGAAGGTTGCAAACCACCATTTTCTGTGGCAGGTTGGCTGGGAAGCCTCTGAAGCCATTATCTGTAGGCGCGTTTAATGACAAGGCTCTACAGGCAGCTGTTATTAAAGCTTGCCCACTGGTTCCAGGGCAGCTTCCCCCCTGTGCATTGAGCCTCTCAGGCATTTTGCCCAGCCCGAGGACAGCTGCCAGTGCCAGGGTTCGACACAGAAAACTACGTGTGAAGACGAGCAGACAAAAGCGTGCGGGCGAGGTGAGAAGCAGCCCAAGCAGGGGGGCGAGCGCAGCAGGAAGAAAGGCCACGAACTGTTCTCAGAATAAAAACCCACCGCAGTGGAGCTAAAAGCTCAGCCTGGGACTGACAGCAGCTGGTGCCACTGCCAAGCATCGCCCAGGGGGGAGCCATGACATCAGGAGATTCCTTCTCAGTTCACAAGGAAACAAGTTTCATTTTGGGAAGCACCGACTGCTACAAATGAGGGCTCTTGCTGTACATCTCATCTCAGCCACGCAGGATCCCAAAGACTTTGCCATCATTATTCCCTTGGAGTCAAGTTTTCCAAAGCCAGGCCTGAGGACAGGCACAGGGAACTCTTGTATTCCCCAGTTTTTCAGAGTTATAAGAAGAGGTGCTGCTTGAGGCACGAGAAGCCAAGTCAAATGCAGCTTCAAAGGCCTCCTGCGGAACCCCAACGTAAGAGCGAGGACACGTCGCTGCTGCTCCCCCTCTTCTGTGCCCCAGAGCACTGTCCTGGGGCCTTGGGATCAGACTGGTCCCCAGCCCCAGACCTCTGCCATCAGCAGCACCCCCAGACCCGGCCGGGGCTCTCACCTCTGTAGTGCTCCATCCTGGTGTGATGGGTGATGCCCTGCGACCGAAAGCTGAGGCTCAGGATGTAGCGGGGGTCAGAACTGTCTCGGACCAGAAAGGACCCATCCGGCTTCCCCTTCAGCTTCATCTCCGCATCCTCCCAGTTCATCGGTCCCCAGTACCACCCGCACTAGGAAAAGAGACAGCCAGCACGTCAGCAGATTGCTAGCAAGAAAGATTTTTATCAGCAACCGAACACAATACCATTTGCTCTTGTTAATTCCCTTTAAACACCAAAATGGAAGTGCCGGGTTGTGCCCAGGCAGGACGGATGGATGGTTGGAACTCGTGGCTCCTGGATGAGGGCATCATCACAACCCGTAACACCCAGAATGGATGAGACTATGACACCCCTTCCATGCATAAACAAATGCTTTTTTAGACTCAGAGACCTCACCAGGAGAAAGACAGGAGGGTTTTGGGGTTTTTTTTCAGACCTATCCTGACATTACGCTCCCAGCTCTGCCAAAGGGATGACCAGTCCCCAAAACCAGAGCTTAGACCCTCCGTCTCTCCCTTCTGGCTGGTGGCACCCCCCGCATCGGCGTTACCTTCTCCAGCTCTCTCAAACTGGCTGCGAAGCTGCTGGAGTCGGGGCGGTAGAGCGGGCACTGGAGGTGGGGGGGGGGCTGGCCGGGCATCGCCTCCATCGGCCTCAGCGGGACAATCCGCGGGAAAGCGTCTGCAGAGGGAGAGAGACAGAGCCCAAGGCCACGGTCACCCGCGGGGAGCTCAGCCCAAAGATGAGCGTTCCCCCCAACACCCCGTCCCCCTCGCACGGCTCTAGAGGTCAGGGCAGGAGGGGCAGAGCTGCAGCGGGGAGGAGGAAGGTGGGTGGGAGGACAACGTCCTTGTGAAGGACACAGCGGGAGCCACTGCCCGGCGCTTCCACGGCGACTAGCTCAGCACCTTCACCTGCTCTTTCCTTATGCTGGCTCGGAGGGAAGGCAGGGAAGTGCCAGGTGGCACAGACTGGAAGGAATGAACACACAGCCTGAAAAAGGGGCAGTTAAAGCCCTCTGGGTCCTGAAGGAAACCAAAAGCAAAAGGGTAAACGCGCAGGAAAACTCCTCGGGTGCTGTTTGGCTGGCTCTGAAAACCGGGGCTCCTGCGCTGAACCCTGCTCCCACCGCTCCCTCCTGACACTCACTCACCCGTTACCTGACACTGCACTAATCGGGGCGGGGGGGGGGCTGCGCTTCCGAGAGGAGCCAGAGAAAACGGGAGACCTCGAACTGAGGATAAAGCTGATGCAATCACCAGCTTCAGCAAAACTACAGCGGGCAACAAGAGCCTCGGCACAACAGCGCCCGAGCGCTCGGCAGCGTAGGACCACACGTCCCCGAGCGGGCAGCACAGGCAGCACCGCTGCTGTTAAAATCCAAGCGTAGCCTTAAAGTTTACCAAAAAAAGACAAAAAAAAAACCCAAAACAACCAAACCCCGAAGTCCAGATCCCTGAAGGGAAAGCCAGAGCCTTGCTGCTAAAGCTAAGCTGACCTGGGGCATGGGGCGGAGGAGGCGGAGGCAGAGGGAAAGACTGCAGGGAGGAGCCCATTGGACCCACTAGGACAGATGTAGGCAGCGTCCCACTGATATCATCTAGGAGAGAACAGAAGCAAGAGAGGTTCAGAAAACAGGAAAGCGAGCGAGCTCTGTGCCGGCCAGCGCCTGACAAAGAGCAAACGGGCACTCGGCGCTGCCTGGAGAAGCGGAGATGGAGCTCCCGAGCCCCGGGGTCTGCTGCCACTCGGTGCCAGCCCGGAGCTGGGCGCACACACGGGCACGCTCACACGCACTCCCAGAGCGAGGGAGCCGGTCTTCTAGCCCAGCCAGCTCCTCACATGCAGCTTGAGGCACCAGACAGGCATTTACAGGAGATTTCACACACCCGGCAGATGGGATGTGCTAAGGTGCTGCTCACTAAGGCTGACTTTACCCATCCTAAGCTGCTCCTGCTCAGAGGAACCTCCTCCTCGGAGGATGTAGAGCAGCAAAGCCAGGCTCCTGGTGCAGCAGCCTCCCAGAGAGCCTCCGCTTCCACCGACTAGAGAGCACAGACAGGAACCAGCCTTGCTGACAGGAAGGGGGAGAAGATTCCAAAAGCAGCAGAAATGCTACAAAACCAGCACGTTACCTCCCACCTCACGCTGCTCCAGCACCACCCTCCCCTCCTGGCTAACGGAAACTCTGAAGCTTTCAGCAAACACCAAAAGTCCTCTGCCAGGGAAGGGTGAGCTGGCGTGTTAGGGGGTCAGATGAGCAGGCAGCGAGCCTGCTGCTGGGGACCCTCAGGATGCTCCTCCACTGTCCCTGCAAGGACAGACGGGCGGTTCCTACGCTCCCGTGGGGACACACGGCCAAGGACGCTCTCCAGGACGGTACCTAGCAGGCTGAGGCTTCTTCGCGGTGGAGGTGGTGGAGTCGGCGGGTGAGGGGAGGTCAGTCCTCGCTGAGAGATGTCCACGTCCACCAGTGACACTGTTTCACCTGAAGGTTGGTGGAGCAAGACTGTTAGTACAGCACCTTCCCCGGGGCACACAGAGGCCGAGGGCAGGGAGGCGCAGGGAGAGGGGAAGGGGCAGTAACCTCGGCGGGGTTTGGAAGACCATCTCAGGAGCTGTTTGCAAAGAGGTTTCCCTGCTGCAACCGCTTTGGAGACACTGATCAGCTCCGCTACCGCAGCTCCAAGGCCAGGCAGAAGGGAAGGACAGGGGTACACATGCCTGAACCCCGAGTCCTGCACCAGGAGGATGTGATGGGGAAGGCACCATGGGACCTTTTCAGCACTGAGCTCGTGTATCAGGCAGAGCTCACCAACGGTGCAAGCGCTGGCACTCGGGAAATGGTTTCAGAGGGTAACGTTTGGGAAATGGTTTCAGGGATCTGCGTGGCACCCGCTGGCACAGGACTCTGAGATAACACTCCCACTGATGCCAGGTCGAGTCTGCTTACAAATGCCTTTGATGATCAAACAGAAACACCTTTTACCCCAAAGGCCATGAGGGTACGAGCTCTTCAAAATTAGTAAAGGGGAGCTGGGACAGGCTTTTACATTAAATAACTGGAATTCAGTGAAAACTAAAGTCTTTGGAGCCTTGGAGAAAACAGTGACACTAACTAAGATGTCCAACTTAACCAGAAAAGCTTAACATTAGTCTAAAATCATGGCAGGGAAATGAAGCCATCAAATCTGGGTCAAAGCATCAGCCTCAGGACTGGACTAACACCAAGCCAAAAGGAAAACACCCTAATCCTGAAGAGAGACCCCAAGTGGTGCTACCACAGCCAAAGCATGTTTTTAAAAAAAAAAAAAATCAAGTCTAACCAGGTTCTGATGAACCACCAACACCAAATCATCTCCAACACCCCAACCATGGTCTCAAGGGCAAGGAGATCTGGCTGCCTTTGATTTCAATTCCTGTGGGCAGAGAACTCCTCTTCTGCTCCAGATACCGGACACAGCGTCACCCACCTCTCGGTAAGTACCTGGCACCGTGTTTACCCTGTGTTACATGGGACAATATTGACTCAACTTCCTTCTGCTTTTAAAAGTCCTGTCTATTAATAAGCCACGTTAAGAGGAGTATTTAGGGTTGGTTATTATCCAAGGTACCTTCTCCCTGAGGGACTTGTGGGTGTGAGCGCACACGCGTGCACACAGCCACTCTTTCATTTCCACACCATAAAAATAAAAGTGGCTGGGCTGCACTCATCTTGCCCAAACAAAACCAAAAGGCAACCAAAGCGTGGTTGCAGCAAGTCCACTTCCAAACCCTTCCCGAAGTGGCAGGAGCTGCGATGGCAGGCTGCGGTGGGCTTCTGGAGCCAGCACTTGGGAGAGGCACCCGAGCAGAGGTCGGGAAAGGCAAGGACAGCTTCCCAAACACTAACCCGAAAGCAAAGCACCAAGAAACTCATGCAAGTTGGGCCAGACATTTCGGTTCTGTCCCACTTTGGTGGTCCTGGTCTCAGAAAATCCCCTGTACAGCAGCCATTAAAAAAACCGAGACCTCAGCAGCATGAAGACTGGAGAAAGTCAACAAACCAGAGCAATTAAAATCTACTTTAGGGATGCTTCCACAGTCTTCTGCAAAGGAAAAGCTCCTGCAAGCACATCACCACTATTCCACCAACTGGCAAAAAAGGACATGAGGAATTTTAAAAATAGTTAATAGCATAAACTAACAATTGATCACATCAACTTCCCAAGTATAGAGCAAAAACTTGTCAACGCCAGCTTCTCCTCTGTCGTTTCTTTTGAGGAAAAGCAGCATCCACTTACCCCCATCACCAGCACGCAGAATTACTGGTTTTATACCCGCGACTTCCCCTAGCAACAGCTGACAAAGCAGCAGAAGCAGCTTTTGCTTTCACCAGCCTCGATTTGCCAACTAAACACGCACGACGCAGAGGAAGGCGGCGGCATCGCGCGAGGAACATGTCCTCGGCACGCCGCCCCGCTGCCAGGACCCCGGCTGGAGGGAGGGGGGAACAAAGAGAACAAGCCCCACCTGAGCTGAACCAACCTCCACACGGCTCCGCTTCTGCACGAGCTGAGTGAGTGACGAGTTCCAGGCAAGTCAAACGGCTGCTTTGCCTCGGAGGTCACTTCTCTGAGGTTTAAAGCGGTTCTCGGTGAGGCTTCACCACCGCTCTCCGAAGAGGCCTTCGCCCCGCTCGGGAGCACAAACCACACCTTCTGCTACCGAACACCCGCAGCACGAGGAGGCTCCGGGCTCAACTCACCACCTGTTCCTTAGGCAGCTCTCCCTACGCAATCACATTTTGATTCCTTTCTTCTGCAACAAGACCCTCAACGTGAATTTTATTTTGAATCTGACCTCCATAACAAGGCACATGAAACCCCACACAGCTGAAAAATAACCCTCACTTGCGACCTTGGCTTCCTACTCACATGTGTCTTGAGACAGGATTCTCCCAAGGAAGCCCCAAGCCCCAGTCTAGGGCTGTTGTGACCACGGGCCCACACCACAAGAGGCACATGACCATGACTAGGAGCTTTTCTACAGCTTTCAGTCGTCAGCAGAGCAGGACTTCCCCCCCTCTACCATTTATAAACCGGCCAACTTCCCCCCCCGCCAGCAGAAAGGGGAAGGTCAGAAACCAGCAGGATGCAGGGGAGAGGCGAGGAAACATGCAGAAGAAGGTAGCGCTCCACAAAAAAGGTTTCAGTTCCCACAGCTGTCACGCAGCAGGGCCGCTGAGGACGGTGGATGGTCCAGGTGGGAAGCAGGGCTTGGTCCCAGCCCCTCTCAAACCACAGGAGGGGAGCACCAAACCGCACTCGCTCCACAGGGGTTTTTCCAAACCACTCGGACGCAAACAGCCCTGCGCGGGGGAAGGAGCTTCGCCTCCAAGAGCACAACTCAAAACTTGCATTTCAACAGGAGGAATTGCAAAACGCTGACGTGCAACAGCCACGTTCTTTACAGCTCCTCTTGTTCGGGGTTTGAGGCCAAGCAGGACAGAGGGACCCCTCACAGAGATCCCAGTTTGCACTGGGAAGCAACGTTCAGCGTCTACCGTTAAGCGCACGCTGCTCTTCTCGTGGCAAAATGAAAACCCATACTGCAAATCTTCCGAATCCTTACCTGTGAAGAGGGGGCTGAACACAACCGGGGAAAAGGCACTTTGAGTTCTCGTCAGTCTGTGTTTCCTATCGGAAATAAGAAAAACACCGTTAGTAGAGGTGAGGAGACTCGGCGCATCCCACCAGAAGAAAACATCGTTTGACCTTCTCAGACCAGGAGAACCTTCACCGACCTTTACAGAAGCTCGAGACAGCTCAATCCTGCGTTTATTCAACTCCTAGAGCAGTGCTTTGGCCTAAGTAGGGCACTCAACCAGTAAAGCTAGGTCTCCGTCCTGCTACGAAGCAAATCTCTAACTAGGTAATTAATAAAGTCTTTGGAAAGAAAAACCCCAAGCAAGTATGGTAAGTGGAGCCAAGAAGCTGTTTCACAACAGACATCAGGCTACTCCTCTGGATCGGGTATTGCCAAACGCCTTCGACAAACAGGTTGGGTCCAACTCGGGGCTGTGCCCCAGCGAGCTCATCGAATGCCCTCGCGCCTCGTTTGGAGGGTTGCAGAACCCGGAGCCATCGAGATGCACGGAAACAGCTAAAAACTGACGAGGGCCCAGGAGTACCAGCAATTCCTGTGAAGCTTCATTTCCAAACCAGCAGTTTTATACCGACGCTGGAGCCAGGCCTGTGCCCTCCCCACACAAACCCACTCCTTCCAGCACCTTCCCTGCGGCCACGCCAAAGGACTTTCTCCAGATCCAGGCAGAGAAAACGCTGGTAAACTGAGGCACAGAGTATGGCACCCCCAGGACTTGAAACCACGGTTGAGTTGAGCGGAGAAACACATCCCTGGTGCCAGAAACTCGCTCCCGACGGAGAAGAGAGAGCAAGAACAAAGCTGAGCACAAGCTCAGCTCTCTGTGCCGCAGCTTCAACACCGGCCTGTCCGGCACCCACAGCACGTCGTGTAACACCCAGCCCGGCACGGGAGAGACCGTATCAGCCCGAGGGTCTGCACCGGGTCCGACCAGGTTACTCCAAGTTAAACAGCACAACTTCACTGTGCTGGCCAGAGAAACTGGTCCCGTTGCACCCAGACAAGCGGCCGCACCACCAGGATCTAGAGGAGCTCAGAGATCAGCTCTACTCACACCCAAAGAGCACCCGCTGCCACTGGGCTGCCACTGCTCCTCCTGGACGTCTTCCTCACCCTCCAACCTCCTCCCAGCCAGCGGCTGACCCTCAAACCTTAAGCCCACCTCGTGCTTCAGACCCTGCGCTCCTCACGGCACAGACCAAACGCGGCTCTCGGTTGGGTCACTGGGCCACACGGCTGTGAACAAACAGTACTAGAAGCCTGCAAATAAAAATACGAAGAACACCCATCATCCTGATATACAGAACCCCATTAAAATGTTCGGAAGTGTTTTCATTTTAAACCTCTCGCACCTATTTGAGGGTTGGATTTTTTTTTTTTCCTCCTCCCCCAAAGGAGAACAATTCACCAGTCGTCAGCCACACACGCACACACAAAATTACACTTCTGGATTAATATCAACTGATCTTATAATATAGTAACAGCTCTGCTCCCACCCACTAAGCCAGACAGAAAGGAGCATTGTTGGCATTTTGCTGTTACCAAAACAACTACATTTTATGCCAACATTTTACAGCATCGATTTCTAAGATTTCTCATTTCTAATAAGCTCACATCCGGAGCAGGGCGAGAGCAAGAAACGATTCACATGGACCAAATCCTTCACTTCCCTGCTCAGTCTCCACCAAAACAACACTCTTCCATACTTCCTCCTCTTGCCCTCAGAGTTCCGTCACATCCAAACGATGCTGAAACCCAGAGAGAAGTTGTGTCCAGTACTTGAACGCTGCTGCATCGGATCAGCACAGCCCTGCAGAGCTGGGGAAAGGCAGAGGTGGACACTGTCGTTCAGGAGCACCCGTGGACAGATTCCGCACAGATTCGTGCCCAGAGAACTGCGAAACCCCCTCGAGTTCCAGCAAACCAAGATTTTTTAGGACCAGTTACCCACCAATTCTGCAACTGCTGTGGCTGCTGCCTTCACTCACCCCAAGGCACCATCCTGGTAACTCCAAGGCAAGTCTTACCTGGCCACGTGCTATTTTATGTATGTAATGACACAGAGACACGTTAAAAACATGTCACCAACACACCTAACACGGGTACCAGCCTGTCCGGTGATCTGCAGCTCGGGTACAGCTGCACCACCCATCCGCAGAGCCCAACCCTGTCCTCCCTTCCCCTCCCATCACCTCTACAGTCCAAATTGCTCCCCCCAAAAAAAGCAGTTTCACTGATACAGCCTTTAAATATCAACAGCCAGTCCCTGGGCGAGAAGCCACACGTTGATCTCTCTACATTTAGGGCTTTAGTCTCCTGCAGCTCAGCAGAGCCCAGCTACAGATTTTAGATAATGGTGCTGTTTTCCTTCCTAACTGCTGCTGCAGGCGGGAGGCAAAGCTGCACCCTGCTGCCTCCAGGACCGGCAGCACGAGGGGAAGCTTGGGCAGCAACTCCAAACACCAGGAATTCTGCTGCTTGCGATGTTTACGAGAAGAGCCAGACTAGATAACGCTCACCATGGACCAAGGGAGCACCCTTCACCACCGGCCCGCAGGGAGACTTACGAGTCAGGAGTGAAAGGTGGACAGCAAAAAGAGGCCTGAATTAACCCAAAAGCTGCTCTGAGCCCACCTCATCAGCCACGAGCGACTGCAGCAGCGACTCACGGTGAACGCCAGATCCACCCTGTACTAACGGGAGCCACACGTTGGGAGGCAACAGCCTCCAGCTCTTCGCAGAGCCAAGGAAAGGTCATCCTCATCCTCCCAGTCAGCCAACAAGGACCGGCGCAAAGTAGCAGAGAGCGTTCATTAGCGGGGCATTAAATCTAGCAAAGACCACAGCACAAAACCGAGTCACTGCACATCTCCAAACTGAGGGCCCAGAGGAACAGAAAAACAGCATTTGCTGAGGCCAGACATTCACTCCTCGGCAAACTCAGCTTAGCTAAACCACGCCTAACTTGCTGCTGAGAGTCTGGGCATCCCAGGGGTTTGGGATACACTCAGTGCACTTGTCCTGGCTGAGGAGAGCGGGGCCAGACCTCCGGGGCCAGCCGGGACCACCCCATCGACACGCAGCCCCCCAGCAGGAGATGCTGGCACCAGGCACACCCGCATCCCACCAGGGCGGGAGCTGAGCTCCCCAGGAGCAAAAAGCATCGTTCCAACAATCCGACCCTCATCAGCAGAAAGGGATTCCTGGAACTGGAAGCAGCAAAGTTGTCCCTGAACCACAAGAGTTGCTGCATCAGGCACCTTGAAGTAACCTTTGTTAAAACATCGCCTAATTAGTGCGTCGGAGTTGCACGACGCCAGAGCACGAGGAGTGACCACGAAATTCCCTGAGCAGAGGGAAGACCCGGGAACTTGGGTTACGGGGAAGCAACTCAGGAAGCGCTTGGCTGCTCCCAACATGCTAAGACTCAACTGCCAACTCGCCGCCTAAACCCCGGCGCTGGGAGGTCCCGAGGACTCTTCGCTCTCCTCAAGTGCAAGGATGGAATAAACCACAAGCCCATTAGCAAAACATTATGCCATTACGAGCAACTGGGCAACTGTTTGAGGCCCATTTAGTCATTTGTGGGGAATGAAGCTGTTGTATAAAACAGCTTCACCATCCCACATACAAAAGCGAAGCTCCTCACGGGCGCACGAGCTCTAGGGAGGACTCAGACATCGGAGCAGAGGCTGCTCCATCTCAGAAGCCACGTTCTGCTTCGGAAAGGTCATTTTGGCCCCTGCTACAGTCTTGTTGCCTTTTGAACTGCCAAAGTGCCCAGTCACCACAAACCACCCCTGACCCGGGGTCAGCATCTTCAGAGCAAGCCTGGAGAGTTTCCTGCTCACCCATCAACAGGTTTTCAGCTGCACTGAGGAGGCAACTCACCCCGAAAGCCTCACACAAGGTTAATGAACCCCGCAGGGAAGGGACTGTGCTGTAATACTCCCTTTAATTATTTAACTCTCCTCCAGGGCTGG
>NW_020799184.1:17038-20525 GCF_003259725.1 Athene cunicularia | reverse complement strand
TCCATAGAGTACATCCCCTAGAGATTACACCCCCCTTACTCCACAGAGTATATCCCCTAGAGATTACACCCCCCCTTACTCCATATACATCCCCTATAGATTACACACCTCTTACTCCATAGAGTACATCCCCTATAGATTACACACCCCTTACTCCATAGAGTACATCCCCTATAGATTACACCCTCCTTACTCCATAGAGTACATCCCCTATAGATTACACACTCCTTACTCTATAGAGTACATCCCCTATAGATTACACCCCCCTTACTCCACAGAGTACATCCCCTATAGATTACACACCCTTTACTCCACAGAGTACATCCCCTATAGATTACTCCCCGCAGCCCCTGTAGCACACACCCCCATAAACGCGTCATCCCCTATAGAGCACCCTCGTGCACGCGTGCACGTGCACGTGCACACACACACGCACGCTGATCCCCTAGAGAATTACACACACACACCCCCCTCGTGAGCGCACGTGGGCACCTGCATGTCCTTGTAAATCCTCTCCTACATGTGCCGGTGCAACCTACACCCCGCTTGCACACCCACGGGGCAACCTACACCGGGGTTACACACACAGTGCAACCTACACCCTGCTTGCACACTCATGGCACAACCTACACCACAGTTACACACACGGTGCAACCTACACCCCTGTTGCATACTCATGGCGCAAGCTACACCACAGTTACACACAGCGCAACCTACACCCCGCTTGCACACTCGTGGCGCAACCTACAACACAGTTACGCACACGGTGCAACCTACACCCTGCTTGCACACCAATGGTGCAACCTACACTCTGGTTACACACACAGCGCAACCTACACATTGCTCGCACACAAACAGGGCAACGTACACCGTGGTTACACACAGGGCACAACCTACACCCTGCTTGCACACCTGCAGGGCAACCTACACCATGGTTACACACACGGTGCAACCTACACCTTGCTCGCACACCCACAGGGCAACCTACACTGTGGTTACACACACGGAGTGACCTACACCCCGCTTGCACACCTGTGGTGGAACTACACCCCGCTTGCACACTCGCTGTGCAACCTACACCATGGTTACACACATGGTGCAACCTACATCCCACTTGCGCACTCGCGGCGCAACCTACACTGGAGTTACACACATGGTGCAACTTAAACCTCCCTTACACACGCACAGTGGAAGATGCACACACGGTGTCCACTTCTATACGTGTGCGGGGCAACCTACACCCCGCTTGCACACTCGCAGCACAACCTACACCATGGTTACACACACGGTGCAACCTACACCCCGCTTGCACACCCGCAGAGCAACCTACACCCCACTTGCACACTCACGGCGCAACCTACACCATGGTTACACACATGTCACAAGCTACACCCTGCTTGCACACCCACAGCATGACTTACACCACGGTTACACACATGGTGCAACCTACAATTCGCTGGCACACCCACAGCACAGCCTACACCATGGTTACACACTGAGTGCAACCTACACCCCACTTGCACACCTGTGGTGCGACCTATACTATGGTTACACACATGACACAATCTACACCCCACTGGCAAACCCACTGTGCAACCTACACCGTGGTTACACACACAGTGCAAACTACACCCCACTTGCACACCTGTGGTGCAACCTATACCATGGTTACACCCACGACGCAACCTACAGCCCGCTTGTACACCCACAGTGCAAACCTACACCCTGCTTACACCCTCACAGTGCTAGTTACACCCGTTTGCACACACAGCGCACGAGCTACACCCCGTTCACCTCACGCAGTGCAAACTACACCCTGCTTACACGCGCATAGCACGAGCTACACCCCTTTGCACACACAAGGAGCGAGTTACAGCTGTTTACACATGTACTCGGCAAACTACACCTCATTTGCACACTCAGTGCAACCTACACACTACTTACACATGTGCAGTGTGACCTACACCCCGCTTGCACACTCACAGTGCTGTTTACACCTCACGCACCCACACAGTGTAAACTACATCTTCCTTACACACACACACAGTGCAACCTACACCCTGCTTGCACCTTCACAGCGTAAACCATACCCTGCTTGCACACTCACGGTGTAAACCACACCCCGCTTGCACACAGTGCAGTTTACACCCCACTCGCACACACAGAGTGCAAACTACACCTTCCTTACACACACTGCAACCTACACGCCACTTGCACACTCACAGTGTAAACCACACCCCGCTTGCACACTCAGTGCAGTTTACACCCCACGCACACACACAGTGCAAACTACACCTTCCTTGCACACACACAGTGCAACATACACCCCACTTGCACATTCACAGCGTAAACCACACCCTGCTTGCACACTCACGGTGTAAACCACACCCTACTTGCACTCTCATGGTGTAAACTACACCCCGCTTGCACACTCACAGTGCAAACTACACCTTCCTCACACACATACACTTCAACCTACACACCACTTGCACATTCACGGTGTAAACCACACCCCGCTTGCACACTCACGGTGTAAACCACACCCTACTTGCACTCTCACGGTGTAAACTACACCCCACTTGCACACTCACAGTGGTTTACACACCACTTGCGCACACACAGTGCAAACTACACCTTCCTTACACACACACACAGTGCAAACTCCACCCCGCTTGCATACTCACAGTGTAAACCACACCCCACTTGCACACAGTGCAGTTTACACCCCACTCGCGCACACACAGTGCAAACTACACCTTCCTTACACACACACACTGCAACCTACACCCCGCGTGCACATTCACAGTGTAAACCACACCCCGCTTGCACACTTACAGTGTAAACTACACCCCACTTGCACACTCACAGTGGTTTACACCCCACTTGTGCACACACAGTGCAAACTACACCTTCCTTACATGCACACGTTGCAACCTACACACCGCTTGCACATTCACGGTGTAAACCACACCGTACTTGCATACTCACGGTATAAACTACACCCCACTTGCACACTCACTGCAGTTTACACCCCACACGCACACACAGTGCAAACTACACCTTCCTTGCACACACACAGTGCAACATACACACCACTTGCCCACTCACGGTGCAAACCACACCCCACTTGCATACTCACGGTGTAACCCACACCCCACTTGCACACTGACAGTGTAAACCACACCCCGCTTGCACACTCAGCGCAGTTTACACCCCACTCGCGCACACACAGTGCAAACTACACCTTCCTTACACGCACATATTGCAACCTACACACTGCTTGCACCCCAGAGCGCAACCTACACCGCAGTTACACACGCAAAGCCCAAACTACACCCCACTTACACACAAAGATCTGGGGAACACGAGGGTGCAAACACCCGGTAGAGACCCCCCCTGCTTCTCCCCCCCCTGGGGTTTGGGTGGGCAACTTGGGACAAGCCAAGGAAGCTGCTTTGTGGCCAAGAATAATTTTTGTTCCCTGGGG
>NW_020799184.1:13856-16988 GCF_003259725.1 Athene cunicularia | reverse complement strand
TGTCCAAGTGCACCGTCAGCTGGAGGGAGGGCCCCGACCCATCACCACGCCCGTGGGTGACCCAAGTGCTGGAGGAGCTTCAGCGATGGCTCCAACCTCATCTCCCACCAGAGGATCCATCATAGTGGGAGACCCCGTAGACATCCCAGACTGTGGAAGGGCTTCACCACGAGCTCAAAGCTCATCAAACCCCAGTAGACCCACACAGAGGAGGCTCCCTACAAGTTCTCCGTGTGTAGGAAGAGCTACGAGGAGCTGACGTCCCACCAGAACCACCACGTGGAGTAGAAGGTGGTGGCAAACTGTCCCGGTGTAGGTGGGCAGCCACGGCGGGCTGCGACTTTTGGGGTCTCCAGCCTCATACCTCATGCTCGGGTTGCAACGGGCCGTCAAGTTCTGCCCTCAACTTCCTCTCTTTCAACCTCCTGTGATCCTCCACCAATTAAAATCCACCTTGGATAACCCAGAGACGTCATTAACAACGCTTGATGTTAATTGGGGTGGAAAACGAAGCTTTTCCGAGCAGGATAAACCCAACATCTGGCTTTTTTTTAAGCTGAGAGGTGGGTCCCATGTGACGTCCAGAAGCTACGTCCCCCTTCCCCAGACTGGACCAGCTCTTGAAACCAACTGGGAGGACTTTTCTTCTCCTTCACCTCCATCTTGGGTTGCTGGAAACGCGTTAACGGGTTGAATTAGTCAGATTTGCGTTTAGATTCCAGCCTCTGGAAGATATTTTTCAGAGAGGGAACATTATTTAACGTGGGTGAAATCAAGTCCCTGCTCCCATCTTGTGGTCCGCGGTTGGAGATCCGACTTAGGACCGAGAAATCTATATTTTTGGCGACATCTAAATTAGTTTCTCTGTTATCTCTCTAACTCCGGTTGAGCCCTGTCCTCCGGCAGAAGGTCCTCACCCAGGGACGACCCAAAATCCACATTTCTCAAAGGCCACAGCGGCCCAAGAACGAGGTCAAATGGCAGCGGCTCCTTCCTTCGAAAAAAAAAAAAAAAAACAAAACCCACAAAGGAACATTAATTCCGCGGGATTTTATCAACTCCGGTCCTTTTTGTTGTTTCTTTTTTAATTGTTTATTTTAACTCTCGGGGTCGTGAGAATGGGCAAATGCAGTTATTTACAGAAAATGCTATCGCCTGACTTTGTGTCTAGCTCCTTTTTTTTTTTTTAATTATTATTTATTTTGTGTAATTAAACCTTGAGGCTCCTCTTCAAGGATGAGGGTAGCAGAGAGGGGCTGGGAGCAGGGGTTCGCCTGGTAGCACCGGGGCGGCTCTATCGCAGTTCCCCCCAGCATCCCCCAGTAGCACTGGGGGGCTCCATCCGGCCTTTGCCTCACTTCTCCTCTTCTTTTCCCCCTCCCGGGTTCACCCCCGGAGGGTGGGAGCAGCCAAGAGCCCAACCTTGCCCCATCCCGACCTGCCCCAGCTCCATCCCCGGCCCTCCCGGGGTGTTGTCCCACAAGCGGGGTCGTTCGCCCCCCGTGCCAGACGCCAACACCCCCCCGAGCAGAGGGATTTATTTCTGCCGAGTCAGCACAGAGCGGGGGGCTGGAGGTAATTCCCCCCGGGCAGCGCCCCGCCCCAAAGAGCCCCCCTGGATTTCTGCCCTTGGGAGCACACGCAGACACCGGGGCGGGAGTGACCGGGGGGTTTCTTATCGCCCTGTCCCTCACTGGTTCCCAACGCGCCTCGTGGCGATGCCAACACACAGGGTCTTGTCATTGCTGGGGCCCAGCTCCGAGGGGGGGACGCGGCTTCTTGGTCTTCGGCTGAGTCGATGGTCGAGGTCTCCACACTTAGGGCCAATTTTCACTGGCTTCTGGCTTTTCCGACACTCCTCAGGCTCCTCCTCCATCCCTCCTCCACCTTCATCCCTCCTCTTCCTGCTCTTGCTCCTCCTCCTGCTCTATTCCTTCACCTCCTCCTCCTCCTTCATCCCTCTGCCTTCTGCTGGTGCTCCTCCATCCCTCCACCTCCACCATCCTTACACCTTGCCCATCCCTCCTCCTTCTTCACACCTCTGGACCAGCTCCCGCACGTGGTCCCAATTTTCACCCCGCAAAGCTCCCCTCACCCCCCAGGAGGGCTGGGGATGGAGCTGGGGCAGGTCGGGATGGGGCAGGGTTGGGCTCTTGGCTGCTCCCACCCTCTGCGGGTGAACCCGGGAGGGGGAAAATAAGAGGAAAAGAGAGAAAATCGGGGGGGGGAAGGTAAAAAGAGTTTAATGAAAGAAAGAAAAAGGAGGATGAGGAAGAGGACAGGAGAAAAAGTGAGGCGAAGGCCATCACTGACCCACATCTGGCCAATCCTCATGCCCAAGCCCCCTCCTCTCCATTTAATGGCTGAGCACGATGCGATAGGGCCAGGAATAGCTCTGGGGTCGGGTCCCCTCAGCCACCTGCTGGCGTCCCCCCTCCCCATCTCTTGTGCACCCCCAAATCTCTTCTGTCTGCAACAAACAGGACACAAATCTGAAACCCAGTGGGAGCAAAATCCAATTTATTTGACACAAACTTCAGAAAAAAAACGTGTTTCTTTGATTTGCTCTAGGGGACAGACTCACCCCCTGGGTCTGTGTGTATCCATCTCCGTCTGTGTGCACCTACCTAAGGACAGGAGCATCCCATACGCTCCAGTTTGACTGCAGGGTCCTGCATGGAGTTTTGCTTCTGCCAAGACTTTTTGCCATGGTTTCCTGAACTGCCCGCGGGCACCTCCTCCAAGGGGGCCTCTGATGGACAAGACACCCAGTGCCCACGCTGAGGGACTGCCCGCAGAACAGGCACGGGTGGGAGCTCTCCTGTGCGGGGAGACAGTCGTGCGTGGCGAGGTGGGAGCTGCTCAGGAAGGGGGAAGCTCTCCCCACACTCCAGGCACTTGTACGGTCTCTCTCCCTTCTGGGCCCTGCGCTGGGAGATGAGGCTGGAGAAGTCCTTGCAGGTCTTCCCGCCGTCTGGGCACGTGTGGGGTCGTTCTCCCGGGGGATTTCTTTGGTGACGTCTCATGCTGTTCCTCCCGCGGAAGATCTTCCCACCCTGGGGGCATTTAGAGGTCCCCCGCGTGGCGCGGGCCACCGGCTTGCTGGTGGCTGGGTGGGTGTTCTTCCCGCCA
>NW_020799184.1:12361-13806 GCF_003259725.1 Athene cunicularia | reverse complement strand
CCAAGGTGGGCCAAAGCCGTGGAGAACCCTGGAGGCCTCCAAGGTGGGCCAAAGCCGTGGAGAACCCTGGAGGTCTCCAAGGTGGGCCAAAGCCGTGGAGAACCCTGGAGGTCTCCAAGGTGGGCCAAAGCCGTGGAGAAACCTGGAGGTGCTGCTGCCCTCCCTGCCTGCCCCAGAACAACGCCCTCAGCTTGGTGGACCTCTCACCCCTCAGCGAGGTCCTCCTGGTCTTCATCATCCTCCTCAGGGCCGTGGAGCTGGAAGGATCGGAGAGGAGGAGGAGGATTCCCAGAGCTTGGAGGTGGGGGAGAAAGAGCTGGGGAATCACCACGAGATGATGCAGCCCAGCTTCTCCCACAGCCGGGGCATCTTTGAGGACCTCGGTGCTGCTGTTCTCCAGGGGAAGAGGTGGTCAACGCCGAAAATGTCCAAGTGCACCGTCAGCTGGAGGGAGGGCCCCGACCCATCACCACGCCCGTGGGTGACCCAAGTGCTGGAGGAGCTTCAGCGATGGCTCCAACCTCATCTCCCACCAGAGGATCCATCATAGTGGGAGACCCCGTAGACATCCCAGACTGTGGAAGGGCTTCACCACGAGCTCAAAGCTCATCAAACCCCAGTAGACCCACACAGAGGAGGCTCCCTACAAGTTCTCCGTGTGTAGGAAGAGCTACGAGGAGCTGACGTCCCACCAGAACCACCACGTGGAGTAGAAGGTGGTGGCAAACTGTCCCGGTGTAGGTGGGCAGCCACGGCGGGCTGCGACTTTTGGGGTCTCCAGCCTCATACCTCATGCTCGGGTTGCAACGGGCCGTCAAGTTCTGCCCTCAACTTCCTCTCTTTCAACCTCCTGTGATCCTCCACCAATTAAAATCCACCTTGGATAACCCAGAGACGTCATTAACAACGCTTGATGTTAATTGGGGCGGAAAACGAAGCTTTTCCGAGCAGGATAAACCCAACATCTGGCTTTTTTTTAAGCTGAGAGGTGGGTCCCATGTGACGTCCAGAAGCTACGTCCCCCTTCCCCAGACTGGACCAGCTCTTGAAACCAACTGGGAGGACTTTTCTTCTCCTTCACCTCCATCTTGGGTTGCTGGAAACGCGTTAACGGGTTGAATTAGTCAGATTTGCGTTTAGATTCCAGCCTCTGGAAGATATTTTTCAGAGAGGGAACATTATTTAACGTGGGTGAAATCAAGTCCCTGCTCCCATCTTGTGGTCCGCGGTTGGAGATCCGACTTAGGACCGAGAAATCTATATTTTTGGCGACATCTAAATTAGTTTCTCTGTTATCTCTCTAACTCCGGTTGAGCCCTGTCCTCCGGCAGAAGGTCCTCACCCAGGGACGACCCAAAATCCACATTTCTCAAAGGCCACAGCGGCCCAAGAACGAGGTCAAATGGCAGCGGCTCCTTCCTTCGATAAAAAAAAAAAAAACCAAA
>NW_020799184.1:5122-12311 GCF_003259725.1 Athene cunicularia | reverse complement strand
TCCCCCTGTCTCACAGGTGCCACCAATACTGGGTCACTTCTCATCGCAGATACCAGATCAACAAGAAGTTCAGGGCAAGGCTCAAGCGCTAACAAAAAAACCCAAGAAAGTGGTGACTGGGAAGGGCCCTTTCCCTTAATCACCTGGGGAAGAGGTGATGCTGGGGTCTGCACAGGTCTCCAGTGGTCACCGGCAGGGTGTGTGCGACCACCCCTGAGGGTGAGAGGCAGCCAGCCCTCGGGATCCAGCTGTGGGTGCTGTGGGTGCCCCTGTGCCGGCAGCCTGCGGCCTCTTGGACTGATCATTCAAGCAGAATGTCTGGGTAATGTTTGCTACCGCAACAGGACAAAATACCCTACGGTTGCCAATTCTTTTAAGAGAAAATGCTAACAGCAATTGCAACTCCTTAATGAAATGTCTAGGCTTACTAATCAGTAGTGAAAGATGTAGCTTAGACGGAATGTAGTTATTAATGAGGATGAAATGCTGTAAGAAGGTGTGTGTTCAACTTTGTTTAGCAATATAAAGAATTAGGAACTCAAGCTGTTTAATCTTATTCTAAACTCCCTTGGTTTTTTCCCCCTGGAGTGCTGGCCAGGCTCGGGGTGGAACCCAACAGGAGGATGAAATCAGATGTTCCCGCTCCCAGAGAATCACCAGTTCATTTGGTTTGTTGATTTAGGGGCTGGACCCGCTGGCAGCGGCGTTGGATGCCTCCCCTACGGCTGGACACATGGCGTAGGATCTCCGGTTTGTGAGGAAGGGCGCTCCGAATCCTCGCTGCACCCAGGGTTCCCCAGCGATTGCGGACCTGAACGCTAGTGCTTCTATTAAGTAAGTGTGCTACTCCGTGTTTTCCTTACTGTTTATTTTGTAGTATTCAGTCATATCCCTTATTTATAGGTAGTGAAATTAGCCTACTCTTTTAATTAGCAGTTTTAACTGCTCTATTGTTTCAGCCTTCTGTGGAACTATTCCAAGTACGCTCTGCTTTTTGAAGTTTGTCTAACCCTTAATTGATACAGGTCGCAAACAAATCTTGCAGGTGCCGCTGCGAAACCAAGAAAAGGGAGATCTGGGAGGCACCGGCCTTACACAGCCTCTGACAGACAGCTCGGCTTTGGTGAAGAACAGGCCTCGTAGGATAGATACGGAACTGCTGAGCTGTGCCAAGGCGGCAGGGAAAAATCAATCAGGACATCAAGGCATTTTGCCTGGCCTTAGCAACCGCTGCCGACCCGTCCCAGACCTGTTTGGTTGGAGTTAGAGCTGAGAGGCTCTCTTCCCCCAGCAGCTGGGAACAGCAGGCAAGATCAGGCCTGAGGATGTGCACAGTTCGGTGGACAAAAAGCCGATCTGACCGGTCACCATGGTTGGTATAACCAGACAGCTTGGCTGGGATGGCAAAACGTGACCCCTTCAGCACTCCCTGTAAATGACACTTGGTTTTGTGGCGACGCTTATGCGGTGGGTTTACATCTTAAAGATTGTTTAATAACGATTTGGCTAAAAGGTTATCGATTACTGGATGGGTAACGCATTTGTTTTTACACGGAATAACAGTTTAAGTTGTCACTACGCTCCTTTTAATGACGTTAAACTGCGTGTGGAAGTGTTCGATGACAACGATGGACCGCACAATAAAAGGGGTCTGGATCGCTCAAAAACAAAAAGGGGGATTTGTGAAACGGCTGGAAAAACCACGGACACATTATGAGCGATCCAGAGCGAGTGGCCTCGCTGTAACAACAGGCTGTGGCTGCTGTGAAGAGCAGCTGCAAGGCCAAGGGGCCGAGAAACTGCGCGCGTAGCAAAGAGATAAGGAAGCTGGACTGTGCAAAACAAGAGGTTTGCCCGGCAGGAGGGCGGCGCGAGGACACCACAGCGGGACCGATCATAGCGGGGAAAAGGGCGCGTGGACACGTGGCCTTAGGCTATGAGCAAACAAGTAGCTCCGCGTGTGCTTTATGGTGGTCTATAAATTGCTGTGTATCCTTTAATAAAGGGGCATTAACTCGATCACATTGATCATATTGGTCATATAAGATATGTCCGGGACTTCCGCGCCAGCAGCCTCCTTGGTGTGTGTCGGAGGTGCTCTCTCTGCCTGAAGCTCTTCCCACAATCCTGGCACTTGAAAGGTTTCTCTCCCGTGTGGATCTGTCCGTGACAGCGCAGGCTTCTCTTCCAGGTGAAGATTTTCGCACACTGCTCACACTTGTACTCATTTTTCTGAAGTTATTCCGTGGTTGGGTTGAGTCTTCTTGAGGGTCTACACCACCCGTCCCTTTGAAAGAGCATTTTCGGGGTTCCCTCGTTCCGCGGCTCCCTTGTGTATCACGGGGCTGCTGTTGGCCATCGTGCTCCACGGCCACCGTGGGGCTCTGGGGCTCCTCTTGGGGCCCTTGCAGCATCCCCCTCTGCTCTTCCCTGGGCTGGCACTGCTCCTCCTCCTGCTCCTCTGTCCCAGCGCCTGTGGGGGGCCAAAGGGGCTCAGCTGGGGGCTCTTAAGGCCCATGAAGAGCAGCCACCTCCTGCATGGCTCTGCCTGCTCGGCTCACTCCCTTCCCTTCTCCTCCTTGCTCTCAATTTCATCCCCTTGTAATTCCCCCCTTCCCCTGGGAGGGCCGGGGATGGAGATGGGGCAGGTTGGGATGGGGCAGGGTTGGGCTCTTGGCTGCTCCCAGACACTAGCGGTGAACCCGGGAATGGAAAGAAACAGAAAAGTGAGGAAACATTTATGGGGAGGTCACAATAATTTGACAGGAGGAGGGTGGAAGAGGCCATCACTCACCCCCACCCATGGGGAGATGGATGCCCAGCCAGATCCTTATCGAGATCTGGGCAAGGGCTGCCCCAAACCCCACCCACTGCATTTTAATGATGAGCTCGATGGGATACAGGGTTAAGCCTGTCCAAGGACTCACCATTGTGGAAGGACGCCTGATGTTTCCGGAGGCGATAAGACTCCCTGAATGCCCTCCCGCAGTGGGTACAGGCGTACGGTCTCTCTCCTGTGTGGATGAGGTGGTGGACAAAGAGGTTGGACCTAAAGGAGAAGCGTTTCCCGCAAGTGGTGCAGAGAAAGGGCTTCTCTCCCGTGTGTGTCCTCTGATGACTCAGGAGGCTTTCTCTAATTGGAAAGCCCCTCCCACAATCCCAGCACTTGTAGGGTTTCTCTCCTGTGTGGGTCCGTTGGTGATAGGTCAGGCTGTGCCTGGAGGCAAGCACTTTCCCACAGTGCTCACACTTGTATTTCTCCTCTCTGGAGTGACTCTGTGGTTGAGTTGTGTCTTCTTGAGGGTCTTCACCACCCGTCCCTTTGAGAGAGCATTTTTGGGGTCTCCTTGTTCCGCGGCTCCCTTGCGTATCACGGGGCTGCTGTTGGCCATCGTGCTCCACGGCCACCCTGGGGCTCTGGGGCTCCTCTTGGGGCCCTTGCAGCATCCCCCTCTGCTCTTCCCTGGGCTGGCACTGCTCCTCCTTCTGCTCCTCTGTCCCAGCGCCTGTGGGGGGCCAAAGGGGCTCAGCTGGGGGCTCTTAAGGCCCATGAAGAGCAGCCACCTCCTGCATGGCTCTGCCTGCTCGGCTCCCTCCCTTCCCTTCTCCTCCTTGCTCTCAAGTTCATCCCCTTGTAATTCCCCCCTTCCCCTAGGAGGGCCAGGGATGGAGCTGGGGCAGGTCGGGATGGGGCAGGGTTGGGTTCTCAGCTGCTCCCACCAACTGTGGGTGAACCCAGAAAGGGAAAGAAAGAAAAAAGTGAGAAAGCTGTGGATGGAGGTAAAAATATTTTCACAGGAGGGTGGAAGAGGCCATCACTCACCCCCCACCCATGGGGAGATGGATGCCCAGCCAGTTCCTGATCGAGATCTTGCCAAGAACTGCCCCAAACCCCACCCACTGCATTTTATGGATGAGCTCGATGGGATACAGGGTTACACCTCTCCAAGGACTCACCACTGTGAATGGATTCCCGATGCTTCCTGAGTTTATAACCGTCCCTGAATCTCTTCCCGCAGTGGGTGCAGGCGTACGGTTTCTCTCCTGTGTGGATGCGTCGGTGGACAAGGAGGTTGGAGCTAAAGGAGAAGCGTTTCCCACACGTGGTGCAGAGATACGGCTTCTCCTTGGTGTGTGTCCTCTGGTGACTCTGGAGGCTTTGTCTTCTTGCAAAGCCCCTCCCACAGTCCCAGCACTTGTAGGGCTTCTCTCCCGTGTGGGTCCGGTGGTGATAGGTCAGGCTCCTCATTGAGGCAAGCACTTTCCCACAGTGCTCACACTTGTAATTCTCCTTTCTGGAGAAACTCTGTCGTTGGGTTGTGGCTTCCTGAGCATCTTCAAAATATGACCCTTTGAAAGAGCATTTTCGGGGTCTCCTCGTTCCGCGGCTCCCTTGCGTATCACGGGGCTGCTGTTGGCCATCGTGCTCCACGGCCACCGTGGGGCTCTGGGGCTCCTCTTGGGGCCCTTGCAGCATCCCCCTCTGCTCTTCCCTGGGCTGGCACTGCTCCTCCTTCTGCTCCTCTGTCCCAGCGCCTGTGGGGGGGCCAAAGGGGCTCAGCTGGGGGCTCTTAAGGCACATGAAGAGCACCCACCTCCTCCAGCACCTCCCACCCAGACCAGTACCACCCAGTATGGAGCTGCCAGATGCTGTAACCCTCTAGCATTGGTGGATGTGTAAAGATACTCTGTGTGTTTGTCTGTCCCCTCCTTCATTCTTCCTCTTTCCTCTATGCCCCAACATATCCCCTATTTTCACCCTGGCCCAGCACCCACCAGTGGTCCCCAATTCACCCCCATCTGACATTCCGCTAACCAAGGGAGGGCCAGGAAAGGAGATTGGTCAGGTCTGGGTGGGCAGAGCGGACTGTTGGCTGCTCCCACGTGCTGTTGGTGAACTTGGAAACGGAAAAAAGAAAAAAAAGAGGAAATCAAGAAACCCCATGGGTAGAGATAAATATAGTTCAATACGAGGAGAGACAGATAGCAAGCTGCAAAAGCATTTTTCACCCATCCACATGAGGAGATGGATGCCCAGCCAGTTCCTGACCAAAATCTGCCCAACCTCCACCCCCAAACCCCCTCCTCTCCATTTTATTGCTGAGCACGATGCGATACGGGGTGAAGTCCTTCACCAAAGACTCACCCTTGGGGATGGATAACTGATGCCTCCAGAGGTAGAGGTGATAACTCTGCTGGAAAGTCATCTCGCAGTGCCACAAGGCCAACAGACTCTCCCACTTGTGAGTGCGTCGGTGTTTGATGAGGGTAGATCTGAAGTAAAAGTCTTTCCTGCATGTGGTGCAGCGAAATCGCTTCTCCTTGGTGTGTGTCTTCTGGTGACACAGGAGGGTCCCCCTCAGCGTGAAGCTCTTCCCACAAGCCTGGCACCTGTAGGGCTTCTCTCCGGTGTGGATCCGTTGGTGTTGCTTCAGCTTGCTCCTCCCGGTGAGGAATTTCCCACAGTCCTCACACATGTACTCCCGCGTGGAGCTACTCCGTGGTTGGGTGGCGGATTCTTCAACGTCATCAGCACGCATTCCTTGGAAAGAGCATTTTGAGGGTTGTATTGGTACTTCCTCCTTCCTCTTCCTCCTCCGTTACTCTGCCTCCCCCATCCCTCCACTTCCTTCATCCTAAACCAGCGGCCCCCCTCAGTTCCCGCTTTCACCCCCATCCCTAAAGTTTTCTGCCTGGTCAGGACAGGGCAGGGTTGGTCTTTTGGCTGCTCCCACCCACTGTGGGTGAAACCGGGAAGGGGAAAAGTGGAGGAAAATCAAGAAAACCTGTGCATGGAGTGAAAACCCATTTCAATAGCCGGAGACAGACAGAGGAAAAATGCAAAGGCCATCACTGCCCCCCACCCATGGGTTGATGGATGCTGAGCCAGTTCCTGACCAAAATCTGCCCAACCTCCACCCCCAAACCCCCTCCTCTGCATTTTATTGCTGAGCAGGGTCTGATACTGAAATAAGACCCCCCCCAGCACTCACCATTCTGGAGGGATTGCTGATGCTTCCAGAGGTAGAGGTGGTAACTCTGCTGGAAAGTCATCTCGCAGTGCAACGAGGTGTACAGTCTCTCCTCCATGTGGCTGCGTTCGTGTTTGACAAATTCCCATCTAAAGCAGAAGTGCTTCCTGCATGTGGTGCAGCAAAATCTCTTCTCCTTGGTGTGTGTCGTCTGGTGACACAGGAGGTTCCATCTCTGCGTGAAGCTTTTCCCGCAGTACCAGCACTTGAAGGGCTTCTGTCCTGTGTGGGTCCGTCGGTGATGGGTCAGACTGATCCTGTAAGTGAAGATCTCCCCACACTGCTCACACCTGTACTGCTTCCCTCTGGCGTTACTCTGTGGTTGGGTTGTGGCTTCTGGAGGGTCTTCACCACCTGTCCCATTGAAAGAGCTTTTTTGGAGTGTTCTTGGTGCGTTGCTGCCTTGCGTATCACGGGGCTGCTGTTGGCCATCGTGCTCCACGGCCACCGTGGGGCTCTGGGGCTCCTCTTGGGGCCCTTGCAGCATCCCCCTCTGCTCTTCCCTGGGCTGGCACTGCTCCTCCTTCTGCTCCTCTCTCCCAGACCCTGTGGGGAGATCAAAGGGGCTCAGCTGGGGGCTCTTGAGGAATATGCAGAGCAGCCACCTACTCCAGCCTCTCCCACCCAGACCAGTATCACCCAGTAATGTGCTGCCAGCTGCTGGATCCCTTCTAGCATCAGTGAGTGTGTAAGGACATGGGGGGGTGTGTGTGTGTGCGGCGGTGGGGTGGGGTGTCCCCTCTTGCTGATAGTCCTCATCCTTCTTCATCCTTCCTCTTCCTGCTCCTCTTCCTCCCCATCCCTCCCCATTCTTCACCCTGGACCAGCGCCCAACCTTGGTCCCAAATTCACAACTCTCCAGCACTTCCCTAACCCCGCGATGTCCGGGGATGGAGATGGGGCAGGGTTGGGTTCTCAGCTGCTCCCACCAACTGTGGGTGAACCCAGAAAGGGAAAGAAAGAAAAAAGTGAGAAAGCTGTGGATGGAGGTAAAAATAGTTCAATAGCAGGAGACAGACAGAGGAAAGATGCAAAGGCCATCGCTCACCCCTGCCTATGGGGAGATGGATGCCCAGCCAGTTCCTGACCAAAATCTGGCCAACCCCCACCCCCAAATCCCTCCCTCTCCATTTTACTCCCGAACACGCCCTCATACA
>NW_020799184.1:0-5072 GCF_003259725.1 Athene cunicularia | reverse complement strand
CCCCAAACCCCTTCCTCTCCATTTTATTGCTGAGCATGACCTGATGCAGGGTTATGCCCCAAGTACCCCTCGACAACTCACATTTGTGGACGCCTAAATGATGCGTCCAGAGGTGACATCTCTGCCGGAAGGCCTTCCCACACTTGGAGCAGCTGTACGGTCTCTCTCCCGTGTGGATGCGTCGGTGTCTGATGAGGTTCGAGCTACAGGAGAAGCGTTTCCCACACAGGGTGCAGGGAAATCTCTTCTCCTTGCTGTGTGTTCCCTGATGACGCAGGAGTGTCCACCTCTCGCTGAAACTCTTCCCACAATCCTGACACTTGTAGGAAACCCTCCGTGAGTGGGTCTGTTGGTGACAGGTCAGGTTGCCCCTCCTAAGGAAGACCTTCCCACAGTGCTCACACATGTGCTCCTCCTTCTCTCTGGAGATACTCGGTGGTGGGGTTGTGTTTTCTTGAGGGTCCTCAACATGAATCCCATTGAAAGAGCATTTTCGGGGTTCCCCCGTTCCGCGGCTCCCTTGCGTATCACGGGGCTGCTGTTGGCCATCGTGCTCCACGGCCACCGTGGGGCTCTGGGGCTCCTCTTGGGGCCCTTGCAGCATCCCCCTCTGCTCTCCCCTGGGCTGGCACTGCTCCTTCTTCTGCTTCTCTGTCCCAGCACCTGTGGGGGGCCAAAGGGGCTCAGCTGGGGGCTCTTAAGGCACATGAAGAGCAGCCACCTCCTCCAGCAGCTCCTGCCCAGACCAGTACCCCCCCAGTACAGTGCCGCCAGCTGCTGGAGTCACTCCAGCATCGGTGAGTGCGTAAAACCACAGGGGCTGTGTGTGTGTTTGTGTGCATACACACATGAAGGTGTGGGGACTGTGTTGTGTGTGGGTGTGTGCAAGCGTGTAAGGACGTGAGAGTGCATGTGCACAGGTCCCATGGGTCAGTGTGTGTCTCTTCTCGTACTGACAGCGTGGCTCATCCTCCTTCACCCTTTCTCTCCCTGCCCATCTGTCCCCCTTCATCACCCTGGACCAGCACCCACCCTTTGTCCCCACTTTCACTCCCCCAAACTCCCACAAGCCCCAAGGCCACCCGAGCGTGGTGACGTGTCAGGTCGGGATGGGGCAGGTTTGGGCTGTTGCCTGCTCCCACCCTCTGGGGGTGAACCCGGGGAGGAGAAAAGAAGAGGAAAAATGAGAAAACCTGTGAGTGGGATAGAAAAATTGTTCAACAGCAGGAAAGGGACAAAGTAAATTGTAACAGGCATTGCTCACCCCCACCCATGGGGTGATGGATGCTCAGCCAGTTCCTGACCAGAATCTGGCCAACTCCCACCCCCAAACCCATCCTCTCCATTTTATCGTTGACCACGACCTGATACAGGGTCACGCACAGCGCACACCTCCCACGACTCACTTTTGCGCTCCGCCACATTATGTGTCCAGCGGTGACAACTCTGCTGGAAGCTCTCCCCACAGGTTGAGCAGGCGTACGGTCTCTCTTCCGTGTAGATGAGTTGGTGCCTGGTGAGGTCTGACGGAAAGGAGAAGCGTTTCCCACAGGTGGTGCAGGGAAAAGGCTTCTCCTTGGTGTGTGTCCTCTGGTGACGCTGGAGTGTCCCTCTCTCCCTGAAGCTCTTCCCGCATTCCTGGCACTTGAAGGGCTTCTCTCCCGTGTGAATCCGTTGGTGCTCCTTCAACTTGCACACGCGGGTGAAAACCTTCCCGCAGTCCTCGCACAGGTAATCCTTCCTGGGTCTACTCGTTGGTTGGGTTACAATTTCTGGAATGTAATCAGCACATGGCCCTTTGTAAGAGCATTTCTGTTGGTTGTATTGGTACTTCATCCTTCCTCTTCCTCCTCCATTCCTCTGCATTCCCCATCCCTCCACTTTCTTCATGTTGGACCAGAAACCACAGTTGGTCCCCAATTTCATCCCCAGCCCCAAACGTCTCCCCCCCGTCCCCCTGCTCAAGGGCCAGGGATGGAGCTGGGGCAGGTCGGGATGGGGCAGGGTTGGGCTGTTGGCTGCTCCCACCCTCTGCGGGTGAACACGGGAGGGGAAAAGCAGAGGAAAAGCGAGAAAACCCATGGATGGAGGTAAAAATAGTTCAATAGCAGGAGACAGACAGAGGAAAGATGCAAAGGCCATCGCTCACCCCTGCCTATGGGGAGATGGATGCCCAGCCAGTTCCTGACCAAAATCTGGCCAACCCCCACCCCCAAATCCCTCCCTCTCCATTTTACTCCCGAACACGCCCTCATACAGGGTTAGGCACCGAGGACTCACCGTTGTGGACAGTTAAAAGATGCTTCATGAGATAAAATCTCAGCTGGAAGCTCTTTCCGCAGTGTGCGCAGTTGTGGGGCCTCGCTACTGTGTGGATTTGTTGGTGCTTGATGAGGTTCAAGCTGCTGAAGAAGCGTTTCCCACACGTGGGGCAGGGAAATATCTCCTCCTTGCTGTGTGTTCCCTGGTGACGCAGGAGTTTCCAGCTATCCCTGAAGTTCTTTCCGCAGTCAGGGCACTTGTAGGGATTCATTAACCTGTGGATCTGTTGGTGAAGGCTCAAGTTGTTCTCCAGGGTGAAACCCTTCCCACACTCTTCACACTTGTACCTCTGGTTCTTTCTGGAGTGACTCTGTGGTTGGGTTGCACCTTCTTCTGGGTGTTCACCACCTGTCCCATTGAAAGAGTGGTTTTGGGGTGTTCTTGGTGCATCGGTCCCTTGCGTATCACGGGGCTGCTGTTGGCCATCGTGCTCCACGGCCACCGTGGGGCTCTGGGGCTCCTCTTGGGGCCCTTGCAGCATCCCCCTCTGCTCTTCCCTGGGCTGGCACTGCTCCTCCTTCTGCTCCTCTGTCCCAGCGCCTGTGGGGGGCCAAAGGGGCTCAGCTGGGGGCTCTTAAGGCACATGAAGAGCAGTCACCTCCTCCAGCAGCTCCCACCCAGACCAGTACCACCCAGTACGGTGCTGCCACATGCTGCATTCACTCTAGCATCGGTGAGTGCCTAAAGCAACAGGGGCTCTGTGTGTGTGTGTGTGTCTATCCCTCTCTCCCCTCTTTCTGATACTCCTCATCCTCCTCCATCCTTCCTCTCCCTGCTACTCCTCCTTCTGCGTCCCTCCCCCTTCTTCACTACAGACCACTGCCGACAATTGTTCCCTTCTTTCAGCCCCCAAAAGTCCCCCCACCCTCCTCTAGGGCCTGAGGTGGAGCTGGGTCAGGTCGGGATGGGGCAGGGTTGGGCTGTTAGCTGCTCCCACCCTCTGGGGGTGAACCCAGGATCAGAGAAGAAGAGGAGAAGCCAGAAAACCCATGGGTGGAGTTAAAGACAGATCACTAGCAGGAGATAGAAAGAGGAAAGATGCAACGGCCATCACTGACCCCTGCCTATGGGGAGATGGATGCCCAGCCAGTTCCTGACCAAAATCTGGCCAACTCCCACCCCCAAATCCCTCCCTCTCCATTTTACTCCCGAACACGCCCTCATACAGGGTTAGGCACCGAGGACTCACCGTTGTGGACAGTTAAAAGATGCTTCATGAGATAAAATCTCAGCTGGAAGCTCTTTCCGCAGTGTGCGCAGTTGTGCGGCCTCGCTACTGTGTGGATTCGTTGGTGCTTGATGAGGTTCAAGCTGCTGAAGAAGCGTTTCCCACACGTGGGGCAGGGAAAGATCTCCTCCTTGCTGTGTGTTTTCCGGTGACGCAGGAGTTTCCAGCTATCCCGGCAGTTTTTTCCGCAGTCAGGGCACTTGTAGGGATTTATGCCCCTGTGGATCTGTTGGTGAAGGCTCAGGTTGCCCTCCCAGGCAAACCCCTTCCCACACTCTTCACACTTGTACCTCTGGTTCTTTCTGGAGTGACTCTGTGGTTGGGTTGCACCTTCTTTTGGCCCTTCACCACACGTCCCTTTGAAAAAGCATTTTCGGGGTCTCCTTGTTCCGCGGCTCCCTTGCGTATCACGGGGCTGCTGTTGGCCATCGTGCTCCACGGCCACCGTGGGGCTCTGGGGCTCCTCTTGGGGCCCTTGCAGCATCCCCCTCTGCTCTTCCCTGGGCTGGCACTGCTCCTCCTTCTGCTCCTCTGTCCCAGCGCCTGTGGGGGGCCAAAGGGGCTCAGCTGGGGGCTCTTACGGCCCATGAAGAGCACCCACCTCCTCCAGCAGCTCCCACCCAGACCAGTACCACCCAGTATGGTGTTGCCAGCCCCTGAAGCCCTCTGGTGTTGGTGGGTGAGTAAAGACACGGGGGTTCTGTGTGGGTGTGTGTCTGTCTGTCTTTGTCTGTCCCCTCTTACTGATACTCCTCATCCTCCTCCATCCTTCCCCTCCCTGCTACTCTTCCCTCCGCATACCGCCCCCTTCTTCACTACAGACACCTGCCCACAATTGTTCCCTTCTTTCAGCCCCCAAAGCTCCCCCCACCCACCTCTAAGGCCTGAGATGGAGATGGGGCACATCAGGGTGGGGCAGGGTTGGGCTGTTGGCTGCTCCCACCCACTGTGGGTCAACCCGGGAAGGGGAAAAGTAGAGGAGAAGCCAGAAAACCCGTGGGTGGAGTTAAAAACAGATCACTAGCAGGAGACAGACAGAGGAAAGATGACAAGGCCATCAGTGACCCCTGCCTATGGGGACATGGATGCCCAGCCAGTTCCTGACCAAAATCTGGCCAACCCCCACCCCCAAATCCCTCCCTCTCCATTTTATTCCCGAACACGCCCTCATACATGGTTAGGCACCGAGGACTCACCGTTGTGGACAGTTAAAAGACGCTTCACGAGAGAAGAACTCTGCTGCGAGCCCTTTCTGTCGTGTGAGCAGGCGTACGGTCTCTCTCCTGTGTGGATTCGTTGGTGCCTGATGAGGTTCAATCTACGGAAGAAGCGTTTCCCACACGTGGGGCAGGGAAAGATCTCCTCCTTGCTGTGTGTTTTCCGGTGATGCAGGAGTTTCCAGCTATCCCGGTAGTTCTTTCCGCAGTCAGGGCACTTGTAGGGATGCATCCCCCTGTGGATCTGTTGGTGAAGGCTCAGGTTGTCCTCCCGGGGAAAGATCTTCCCACACTCTTCACACTTG
>NW_020799183.1:18414-20580 GCF_003259725.1 Athene cunicularia | reverse complement strand
AGATTTTCCTGCTTTTCCATTCTGCGTAACGAGGGCTTAGGTTTACCCATTCCCCTGGTAAGGCCCATTCTCCGGCCATAATTTATTAAGTCCTGAGCTATCTCTCCCCAAGTCATGGGCTCTCCCGCTCCCCATCTCCCCCTCCGTGGGGTTAATGCAATCCGCAAACGATTTTGTAATTGTACTACATATGATTTCAAAGAGTCCAGCAAGCCCCGAATCAGGGGAGTCATTTGATCAGGGTTAGAAATTAATAGCATCGGGGCAGGCTGCTGCCGAACCAAACGCCTGTCGTGCATTAATTGGAGACAAGCAGCCTTCTGCAGACTTTCAGTCCAATGATTTATGGCTGGGGTCTCAATACATACCGGATCTTCCCTTTCCAAGGGGTCCAGACTCCCAGCCCAATAAGCAGCTCGTTGAGTTAACGACCACGGTTCTCTCTGGACGTCAGTAACTAAGAAAACCCCTGGCCCCCATCACTCCTGGGCCTCATCCTCTGATAACAAAATTTGGTTGCCACCAGTCAAAGATACCCTCCACACATATTCAGTTTCAGTTTCCTGAGCTCGTCTGGTGTATTTCTCCTGAATTTTTGTAAGCTCAGTTGCTGGGTACGGTGTAGTTCGAGTGGTGACCTGCGGAGCTCTTCCACCCTGACCCTCGGTGGTCTCAGTTTTAATTAATGGTCTTAAATTTGCCCCCTCGTTTTTGGGGTAATAAATCTCTCGGCTTATCTCTAAATCCTTTGTTGGATGCAAGGGTCTGGCTGCTGGTTTTGCCAGACTTGTAACTCCCAGTTCACTATCTGGAACAGAGCCAAGATCTGTCTGGTTGCAGGTTTCTTGTTCATTCCCCTCCTTTTCAGACTGTGAGATTTTTTCTCGGTCCAAGGCATCTAACAGAGCTGTGCAAAGTCGCTGAGTGGTGTTACGCTCATCAGCTAATTGGCTTTTTAAAACTTCAGTTTGCTCTTACCAGAGTTTAGCTTTTTGTTCAGTAACTTTACGTTCCTCAAGCAATTGTTCCTGGAGAGCTTTTACCAGATCTGGTAGGGATTCGATCATTTCCCTTTCCAATTGTTTCTTAACATGTTTATCTTTCTGGGCTGCAGTCAGTGCTGCCCCTAAGACAGCACACACTACAGCTTTTCCTTTGCCTGGTCGCGACCCTTTCACCCCTGCAAGCACACTGATATAACTCGCCACTGCCTCTGGATTTTGCCAATTATCGTGGGCCCAAACCTCTACTAAAGGAGGAGGACAAGCCTTATACTCCTTCAGCTTCTCAAAAATAGGGGAGCAGTCAAGCACCGACATTTCCTGGCCAGTCATGGCTTGCAACTGCTCGAACCTCTCCCGGCTTAGAGCTGAGAGGTCACTTCCTGATTCCCCGTCCTTATCGGATAGAGAATCAGTATCCCTCCAACCCTCTCCCAGCTTAGAGCTGAGGGGCCAATTCCCAGTTCTCCCTGTCCGAGTTTGTTGGATAGAGAATCACTATTTCACCAGACTTTCCGACAGCGAAGGGGATCCCTCAAACCCCCAATTGGAGGGGACAACAAGTCTCCAAGTTCAAGCCTCCGACCCTCTCTCAGCTTAAAGCTGAGGGACCAATTCTCAGTTCTCCCTGTCCGAGTTTATCGGATGGAGAACCACCATTTCACCAGACTTTCCGACACCGAAGGGGATCCTGCCGACTACACCATTTAATGTCATGTCCCACTCCAACGAGGGGGACAAGTGACTCAGATTCGCAAATCCCCAATTGGTGCGGACAACAAGTCTCCAAGTTCAAGCATTTATTAACTACCTACAATGTACTAATTGAACACACGATAATTGGCCAAGTACAGAGCAAGCTGTGGCGAGCAATATAATATGCTTTACATTTCTTAACAGAAAAAGGAAAAGAGGGAGATAGAGGGAATGGGGGAATACAGATCACCGGTCTGGGTTCCTGCGCTGATCCCGCCAGCGAGGGTTCCAGGAGGCGGCCGTCTTCTTTTTGCTGGCATCCATTTTCTTTGCTTCACTGCTCTCTCCAGACGGCCGGTCTGTGTGTGTGGGGGGGGCACGGAGCGAGGTGCAGGGCTGGTGCCGGGCGGCGGCTCTTGGCCCCGGTGCAGCCCCGCCTCTGCCCCTGGAGCCGGTGCCGGGCTCCACG
>NW_020799183.1:7517-17393 GCF_003259725.1 Athene cunicularia | reverse complement strand
AAAAAAAAAAAAAAAAAAAAAAAAAAAAAAAAGAAGCCCCTCTAATCTGTCCTGCAGGTTGGGTCCCTGTGGGCACCCTTGGTTGAGTGCTAAGAACAGAGAGGGGAGATGCACATGTGGCGTGCTCTGCCTGGAAAGACTCCTCATCTCAGTGAGTAAAGTGACCGGTCCTTTGCCGGTCAGGGTGTGACTCATGCTCCAGGGTGCTTCTGAGCAGAAATGACCCAGCTAGCCAAACGGGAACCTTAAAATGTGGTGGATGTCATGTGCTTTCTGTTAGCTGAGAGATGAGTACCTGCTGGGTCAATTTTCTTTGAAAAGACTCATGTTTAAAGACATCTATAATTTCTGAAAAGCACGTACAATTGCTTTGGCATTCCTGAAGGTCCTTACGTCTTCCAAGTGTAACACACTCCAAGGCTTTGCAGGAAGAAGGAAAGAAAATGTGAGCTCTTAGATGAATTGGCTCCTACCTGTGCAGAGACAATAGCAGATCATAGATCGATACGCTGCTAACGTGGTGTCGTTATAAACCCACAGGTGTTACCTCCATAACTTGCCTGTAATCAGAATATTGCTGATTTCATACCTTGATTTCAAGTGACTAAAAAGCTGCATAGCCCCTCTAGGGGATAAGAAGATTGGAAAGGAAAGATTGGAATGGGCAACACAGGGAAAATTATCAGTGATGCCTGAGTTCCAGGAAACAGACACTCTCCTGGGAAAATGTCTTTTCCATCACTTACAGTCACAGCTGCCCACTGATGACCCCCGGGCCAGGGTGAGAGATTAGATTAAGACCATCAGGTGTGCTGGATGGCACAACCTGGCTGATTTAATGAGCTGTTCAAGAGGTATTGTAACTGATGTAAGTTAATCTCTTCACTGCATGACTGGATCTCATTGTTAGAAGTCCCATTGCCTGCTCTGGCAGATGGTGCAGCCTGGCAGATCAGCTCAGCAAGCAAGGCTAAGCCACTGGAAAGTGCCTTTTCTTAGGCAGAGTTGTGGTTTTACCTGCTACTTAAATACTAATCCATTCTTTCTCTAATTCGTGAGGCTGGTACGGGGATGCTGCCCCGACTTCAGAGACGAATAAAATCAGTTTGTTACAGGGTTGCTCTCCTCTGGGTGAAAAACCAGAGCGGAAGAACTCGCCTCACATGGAGCTGGCCCGTCTCCTCACTGCTGTGTCCTCACAAGTTTTATTTAGAGATACCCAGATCACATGCCAGCTGTCCCTTGTGAATGGTTAGTGGCAAATGCAACTCACCCCTCGTGTACAGAAGGATTTGGGAGAGGAGGGATCTGCAGTCAGTGCTGGGAAGGAGAGGTGTGGGAGGAGACCAGGAAGCCCAGGACATTCCTTTTTAGTCGACTTACATTCCTACTATAGCATCAGCAGACCCTGATGAAAGGGTAAAAAAAGCAAGGGGAGTGATTTTTGAGTCTCTGTTCAGGAAACTGAACATACCCGATAAAATATGGCTGTGTAGGTACTGAAGCATGTTGGAATATGTTGGGCTTGGTTAGTGCTAAAAATACCTTCTTGATTCTTTGTTAGCTTTGTTCTCATTATAAAGTAATTGATGAGTTTGTCTTTGAACAGTGAGGCTCTCCTGATAATTTTGCAGCATTTAGACGGCTTTGTGGCTGGTTGCCTTTTTTTCAGAGGATATGAAATACATTGACTGATGCATAACCCTTAGGGTGAGGCACCAGAAGCAAGTCAAGAAGGCAAACTGGAGAGCCAAGTTGCTGATTATACTTCATGTGTCAAATATTCTCAAAACCAAAAGGCGTTAGACAGGAACAGGGCAAATGCCTGTACTCACACCATGCGCGGCTTAAATTCTTCCTCTTCGTATGTTCTGTTTAATAAGGACATTGTTTAAAGTTGATTAAATTAGTTTCACACATCTTGGAAGCCATGGAAAGATGAAGAGCAGCAAAGAGGTGAAATGTTCAGGAGAAACTCACTTTCTGTATCTGACTTTGAGGTTGCCCCATCCCAATGGCATCTCTCTGCCTTGTGTTCCTTCTGAAAAAATCATTAATTCAGATCACTCTTTTAGTAAAGCTTTTGTCTCAGAAGACATAAACCTCTGCACTGAGCCTGTGCAAGAAGTAGTCCGTTGTCTTTGCCTGTTACAATATAACCCTCTTGCCCTGCAGCTTCTGTACTCGCAGAGCTGGGCAGTTTCAGGGAGAAAAAGTAGAGATGTCCCAAATTCAGAGAGTGATTAAGACACACTTTCCCAGCACTGCTTACACTGAAATCACTGATAGGTTTTGGAGTTAGCATTGCTCTGGTGTAACAAGATCCCGTTATAGCTCTTGCCCTAATGCCCGATTCACTTTTTTAAGGCAATCCCAAGAAATTAGAGAAGCAAGCAGTAATTCATTGAGCTGCCTGCCGTAAGCCAGCTGAGGCTGGCCCGTAGGTGAAAACCAAGACACCAGATCATCCCGTAAAAATTAGATGGCCTGGGATGTGGTGGGGAACGCAGCTGGCTAGATACCTAAATCTTGGATGGCTCGTGTGAGGAGACCCAAGGCCTGTCTGGGTTCTCCTGTGTTGGCCTAACCAGGTTCCTACCAGAGTAATTCAGTTTGTCCGTGCAGGTGTGAGAGGAGAACGAGGCCTTTAAATAGGTGGAGATTTGTAACCATGGGGTATAAAATAGGTGCTCTCTTGTGGCTTTTAATTGCCATGTTAGTTCTGTGTGCTGCTTGAATGCTTCGTTCAAGGCTTTTAATAGCTACAAAAGACATCATCACCTCTGTTAAGAGTGAGACTAAATGTGATACCTGCTACACTGTAGAGTAAGAGCTTGCAGCCTCTGTCCTTGTAACTTGCACTTCAAAATTTTACTTCACTATTTTCAAAGGAACACTGTGTGAACTTAGCAAAAACCTGACTTCAGTTTGGGTTTTTGTGGCAAGATGTGCTTAAACTTGTTATAAATGCAGCAATTTTTTTTTCTAATTCTTTTCAAAGGCACGACTGTGTGTGCTGAGTTGGTCGCGTCAGGAAAAAGGAGTCAAACTTCAGCTGGTGGAGGTGGCCTCATTTTCTCAGAGGTAAGAGGTTTCAGAAGTCCCTTGTCCCCTGGCAGGGATGGGGAGAGGTGCCTGATCTAGTGCTGACAGTTCTCTGCATTCCTACACGTGCCATCCGTCTTGCTCTTTTTTCATCTGGGCCTTTTACACAACACTATCAGGGAAAGAAGCACTGAAAAAGGTGCTTATGAAAATGTAAATTATCAGCAGGCTGTAGGCATAGCTTGCTCTTCTCTGAAACTAATTGTAACTCATATTTATTTAGGACTTGACATTGTCCGTTTAATGCAGCACTGAAGTTTTATACAGGTTTCTAAAGCATCACTTACCGTTTCATTATCTGACTGCAACAGCAAAAGACGACGTAGGGGAGCTATGTTTAACTCAAAAGAAGCAAAAAAAGAGCATATGCTTTTTAAGTAGTAATAGAGGAATCCTACTAAACTCTTTCTAAAATTGCTTCCCAAACTAGAAGTGTGCGTTCTTCCAGTAAGTGTTGGGTACTCGTTTCCCGGAAGGAGCCAGTTAGTATTTATTAACCAACATTAATGTGGCTGAGAGAGAGATGTTGGCCAGTGACAGGTTGCAGTATGAGCACAGCAGTTTTGAAATGTAGTTCTGTATCTTTCTTCCTGTTGGATAAAGATTTCCTAATCTGAATCTATCTGAAGAAAAACTGACAGAGCAATCAGACTAACTGTGGGTGAATCTTGCACAGAAAACACAACCATGAATTTATACAAAAGTCTACTGAGATCTGTATTAAAAAATTGTGTTTTCTCTGAGCTTTTACCGTTTTGAGAAAATTGAAAATTATATTTATTATCCATTCAAATGAAGAGTTAGTGATCTGAGATACAACTGGTTTATAAAGCGTATTAAATTACATATTTGTACACAGACTTTGTGCTAATATGTATTAATGTGCCCAGTTGTATCAGGAAAAGTAATGAAATAATTGTTTCTGAATTCTCAACTCTGCTAACATGTGCTGTAAAACCCTTCTATTTATCCAGAAACAAAATTTCCTGCGCAATACTATTTTTTCCCTTTTTTTTTTTTTTTTTTTTTTTTTTTTTTTTCTGGAAGGAAGAATTAATGGACGGTTCAAAAGGAAAAAAACTCTGCAAGGAAAGATACTAATCAGCCACCTGTGAGACATGGCTGATGTTCCCACGCAGTCACTGTGCTGTGCAGCCTCCAGGGGATGGAAGAATACCCCTCTCTGCTGGGCTGCTTCATCCCCAGGAAGGCAGTTTGCCATTGCCTGCTGGGGGGAGTTGTCTCCTCTCCTATCCTACCCCTCAGACTAGTTCTGTCCTCTGTCTGTCTTGCTCTCCTGTGTACTCCAGGCTCAAGATGAAAGACAAGGAAAATCTTAGAGGAGAAGATTCACTGGGGACAGAGAGAGCACCTGGGGAGACCAGGGACTGACAGAAACGTCCGTGGCTGCAGTAACCACCCAGGATTCGTGGGCACCAGGCTGGGGCTGAATGTCATCACCTGTGGGGCATGGGGACACGGCAGGGCACAGGCACCATCAGGGGGTGTGGGGACCATGGGGGGACATGGGGTCCATGGGGACAGTGTGGGGCTGCGGGGACAGTGTGGGGGACTCGGGCACCATTGCTGCCACCGTGAAGGGGACCCCAGGACCCTTGGGGGTGACACGGGCGGCAAGTCCCCAGCTGGGTCTGGTGCGAGTGCTTGTTCGGGGGCTTTCCCCCCGCCCCAAGGCCGGGCTCACGCTGACCCCAAAAGGCAGTTTATTGCCACAGAAAAGGGCCTTTCCCCCGGGACTTCCACCGTGACGTGGGTGGCACCAACCTCAGAGGGGGGGGGCAGGAGGCTGAGGGCGTCCCTGCCCGTCCGTGGGGGTAGCGATGTCACCGTGGCCATGGTAACCTGCCCAGGGTGTCCCTTCCCATATATGGGGCTGTGATGTCACAGCGGCCGCTGTAACCCACGGCAACAAGCCTCTGACAAGGGTCGCTGGGCTCCGGCCGTGGTCAGTGCGACCTGGGAGGTGAGGAGAGGGCAGGGCAGGGAAGGGGCTCCTTGCCGAGGGAGGAAGGGGGGTCCCACACCTCGTGGCGCTGGGGCTGTGCTGAGAGCTGACCCGCGCCCCGCTTCTCCCTCAGAGTCAGCCGAGGAGCATCTGGGAGAGACACCCCGGTGCTGCTGGGACAGGGACGCTCCCAACGCTCGCTGTGGACATGTCTACGGCCAAGAGGCGAGAGGAGGCCCTCGACTTGATGGAGCAGGGTGAGAGCAAAGTTTCCCTCCCGCAGCACAGCAGAGGCGCTGTCGGGGCGGTCGGCGTGGGGCCGAGCGCGGTGGCAGGGGGAGTCGGTGCCTGCGATGCCCCTTCCTCGCCACGGCCCCCAGCCCTGCCCCTCACCCCTCAGGGACGGAGCAGGGCCCTGGGGACGATCCCTCAGGGACGCTTCTCCCGGCCCGCAGAGGTGCTCATTCCCGCCGGCATTTGCTCTCTCCCTCCAGCGTGCATGCTGTGTGGCCAGGCAGCGGCGGACCTGGTTCTCTGGGGTCAGAAAGTCGAGCAGGAAGAGCTGTGCGCCCATCTCTTTTGCCTGGTGAGTGCCCTGAGGCTCCCTCCAGATCGCCAACAGGCACTCCCAGCCACACTCTGCTCATCAGCTCCTCCTCTCTCCTGCAGATTTTTGCCAGCAAGCTGCGTTACTGGCAGGATGAGGAATCAGGGCAGCGGAGATTTATCCCCGAGGACATTGCCTGCATAGTCGAGCGGGTAGTCGACAAGGTCAGGGAGATTTGTGTCAGGAGAGGTTTGGGGGAGCTTAGCCCAGAGCCCAGGAAAGAAATCCCAGCCCCTCCAAGCAGCTCCCCAGAAGGCTCCAGCCCAGGAGCCTCGTGCGCCGGGCGGATCTGTGGGCTGTGGCCCAGCAGCGGCCACATCCTGCGCCCTGCCCGGAGGCGTGGGGCTGGCTGGGGATGCTCTGAGGCTGCTGCTGACGGGGGCTGCTCTGCTCTTTCCAGCAATGCTTCATCTGCGGGGAGAGCGGGGCCGCCATCACCTGCTGCTGGGAGGGCTGCGACCGCAGCTTCCACCTGCCCTGTGCCATCGCGGGGGAATGCGTCACACAGTACTTCCTTCCGCACAGGTACCTCCTGTCCCCTCCTCGCCCCCACCGGGGAAGGACCCAGCGCTTCTCACCTCACCCATCCCTTCCCTCTGCCCCCCAGGTCCTTCTGCAGGGAGCACCGCCCGGAGCAGGAGGTGGGGGCGGCTCCAGAGAAGACCAACTGCCTCATCTGCCTGGAGCCTGTGGAGGACGGAAAGTCCTTCCACACCTTGGTGTGCCCCGTCTGCAGAGAGGCCTGGTTCCACCGGGGCTGCATCCAGGTAGGAGCCATTCCCTCACCCCCAGGACTCGGCAGGTGCTGTGCAGCACCAGGGTCTCACTCTTGCTCCTTTTTTTTCCGCTGCAGGGCCAGGCTCAGTATGCTGGTTCTATTTCCTTCAAATGCCCCCTGTGCAGAGACAAGTACAACTTTCTCCACGGCATGCTCACCATGGGCATCCGCATCCCTGTGAGGTTGGTGTCCTGCCGGCTCACAGCACAGGAGGCTGCGAGCCCTGTGCCATGCCCGGGGCTGCCCCTGCAGTCCTGCCCCTCCGCTGTCCCGTCTGCCTGGGCTTCAGCTTCACGGAGGAGCTGGAAACCAGGCAGGGGGGAGGAGCAGGGCTGCCCTGCATCAGCCTCATGCCAGGGCAGCAGGGGCTCAGCCTTTTCCCTTTCTCCGTCAGATTGCCATCTTGGGACAACAGGCCTCTGGGTGAAGCACGAATGGAGAGGCACAGCTGCTGCAACACCCGCCAGTGCCTTTGTCCCGGGGGCAGGGAGCAGGCAGAGGAACAGGGGTAAGTTGCCAAAGCGGCACCCTGGCCTCTGCACGGGACCTGTCTCACCAAGAGCTCGCAGCAGAAGGACTGAGAACACGAGCTGTGTGGCACAATCCCGTGCTGCGGTCACTTTGTCCTCACAGCCATGAACCCTTTTATTCCGCAGGCCCTGGGAACTGCTGCTGTGCAGCTCCTGCGCTGCCGAGGGCACCCACCGGCGCTGCGCCAACTTGAGCACCAGCAGGAGCACCTGGGAGTGTGGCCCGTGTGCTGGCCAGGGCACCGGTAAGAGGCAAAGCACCTCCATGCCCCTGGGCTGGGGCCAGGGCCCAGGCAAGGCCTGGCAGCGGGGGCCCAGGCTGGGCTTGGCAGAGCCTCTCTGCCCCAGGAGGGCTGGGGGCACCGCTCTGGCCTCTCCACAGTGGCCTCTGTGCCCCTGACCTTCCTGCTTCCCCTTACAGCCTCCAGTGACTGCTCGGAGCTCGCTGGCTCTGGCACGGGGAGCCCGTCAGGACCGGGCTCATCCCAGGGCTCCCCAGTGCCGCAGAGCAGCAGCCCCAGCCCCGCCAGCCAGCTGCCAGCGGAGTCCTGCCCCTCTCCAGCGCTCGAGGGCAGCAGCTCCAGCCGCCGTGGGCCCGTGCGGAGGAGGGACAGCTCCCGCCTGGAACGTCGGGCCCAGAATCCTTACAGCCGGCCCGGACGCAGACACGAGACCAGCCGTGTGCCGTCCCCACATGCTGGTCCTGATCCCCCTCCAATGGCACAATAAAGTTGTCTGTCGATCTCTGCCCTGGGAGATTCCACGCTCATTTCTTGGCTTCCTCCTCCTCTCCCTTTCTCCAGGGGCAGCGTTAGGGGCCGGGCCCAGAGGGTTTCTTCCCCCGGGGCCTGGCAGCCCCTTGCCCAGCCCTCCCTCCTTGCCGGCTGGCCTTGGCCGGCTGCCCAGCGCCATGGCCGTGTGCTTCGGGCCTCGCCGACCCCGCAAGCCGGCTCAGTCTCCCCGGGGAAGGTTCACACTAGGGGCAAAGCTACTTTTCTTTACAAGCTCCGACCGGTGTCATAGCCGGAGCTGTGACATGGAGATTGCTGTAGGCGGTCTTGCGCCAGTAGCCGCAGGGCATTCCTGCTGCCCAGTTCCAGGACCTGTTGCCCATCCTGGTTGCTGCTGTCCCAGACCCATCCAACACACCATCAGCTCAGGCCACACAGAAGCTCTAGGAAGGAATGTTTTCACCAGCCCTGGGCAGCCTGTTCGGCCCAAGAGCAAACCTGGGGCTCTGCGCTTGCTCAGCCCCTTGTCGTGCTCCGAACTCGCCCGGCAGCCAAACCCCACGCAGGCAGTCGCTCACCCTTCCCCCTGCCGGGAATGGGGGACCAATTGGAGGGAGAAAGGGAGAGTCATGACTTGAGATAAAAGCAGTTTTGTAATTGTAATAATACAATAACAGTGATAGAAAGTATAAAGGTGTGATGCACCCTGTGACTGCTCCCCACCTGCCCGCTGATACCCAGCCCCTTCCCATACAGCCATCTCTAAAAAACGAGACCCCACAATCGCAGTCCCAGATGCAACAGAGAACCTCCTGCTTCCCAGTCGCCCCTCCTTGACACCCTGAGCACAACATTATGGGATACAGGATACGCCACTGGCTAACTGGGTGCTCTGGCTGTGCCCCCTCCCAGCTTCCTGAACACCTGTGCATGGACAGGATGTCGGGAACTGGAGAGACCTTGATCTCTTACAACAATCCCTGTGTTATCAGCGTTGTCCTTATAGCAAATCCCCTCCTGAATCCAAACCATAGTGCTATTCCAGCTACTAAGAACAAATTATCTCCTCCCAGCTGAAGCCAGGACAGGGCCCACCCCTTATATTACACCATTTATATACCATCTACATTATGCTCAGGTTTCCAAGACATTCTAACAATCTCCATCCCATTCCCTGGTCTCAAATATATCCCCACAGATCTCATTCCCTTCATCTACGGGCCATCCCTCCAAAATGTATAGTGAGATCATTTAGTCCATAACTTTGTCTTCCATCTCTCATGGCAGTCTTTTAAGACAGGAGGGATGAGGCGGAGTTGGCTCCGTCGGTGGAGTGGGTGACCTCGAACTCAGCGGGACAATGACGTGAAGTCTCTGCTACAAGTGGAGCTGGTGCCTCTGGCATGGTGCCTGCTCACAGTCTGCAGGGCAAAGGTGTCCATCTGCAGGGTGCTGCTGGGCACCAGGTGCTGAAATCAGCCCTGACCCTAACAAAGATCATCGTTTCTATTAAAGTGCTGCCGTTAGTGTAAGATCTATCAGCCAGAGCGATGACGCGATGCAATAACAGGCTTATCACAGAATCACAGAGTCACTCAGGTTGGAAAATCCCCTTGGGATCATCGAGTCCAAACCTCAGCCCCACTCTACAAATTTCTCCCCTACCCCACATCCCCCCACAGCTCATCCCAATGGCCCTTAAACCCCCCCAGGGATGGGGACTCCCCCCTCCCTGGGCAGCCTGTTCCACTCTCTGACCACTCTGTCTGGGAAACATTTTCTCCTCCTGCCCAGCCTGACTCTCCCCTGGGGCAGTTTCCAGCCGTTCCCTCTTGTCCTGTCCCTGATCCCCTGGGAGCAGAGCCCAGCCCCGGCCTCTCTGCAATGTCCTGTCAGGAGCTGCAGAGAGGGATGAGGGCTCCCCTCAGCCTCCTCCTCCTCACACTGAACACTCCCAGCTCCTTCCCTGGCTCCTCACAGGATTTATTCTCCAGGCCTTTCCCCAGCCTCGTTGCCCTCCTCTGCCCTCGCTCCAGCCCCTTGAGATCTCTCTTGGATTGAGGTGCCCGAACCTGGACACAACCCTCCAGGTGTGGCCTCACCAGTGCAGAGCGCAGGGGACTGTCACCTCCCTTCTCCTGCTGGTCGCACCAGTGCTG
>NW_020799183.1:0-7467 GCF_003259725.1 Athene cunicularia | reverse complement strand
CCAGGGCCCAGGCAAGGCCTGGCAGCGGGGGCCCAGGCTGGGCTTGGCAGAGCCTCTCTGCCCCAGGAGGGCTGGGGGCACCGCTCTGGCCTCTCCACAGTGGCCTCTGTGCCCCTGACCTTCCTGCTTCCCCTTACAGCCTCCAGTGACTGCTCGGAGCTCGCTGGCTCTGGCACGGGGAGCCCGTCAGGACCGGGCTCATCCCAGGGCTCCCCAGTGCCGCAGAGCAGCAGCCCCAGCCCCGCCAGCCAGCTGCCAGCGGAGTCCTGCCCCTCTCCAGCGCTCGAGGGCAGCAGCTCCAGCCGCCGTGGGCCCGTGCGGAGGAGGGACAGCTCCCGCCTGGAACGTCGGGCCCAGAATCCTTACAGCCGGCCCGGACGCAGACACGAGACCAGCCGTGTGCCGTCCCCACATGCTGGTCCTGATCCCCCTCCAATGGCACAATAAAGTTGTCTGTCGATCTCTGCCCTGGGAGATTCCACGCTCATTTCTTGGCTTCCTCCTCCTCTCCCTTTCTCCAGGGGCAGCGTTAGGGGCCGGGCCCAGAGGGTTTCTTCCCCCGGGGCCTGGCAGCCCCTTGCCCAGCCCTCCCTCCTTGCCGGCTGGCCTTGGCCGGCTGCCCAGCGCCATGGCCGTGTGCTTCGGGCCTCGCCGACCCCGCAAGCCGGCTCAGTCTCCCCGGGGAAGGTTCACACTAGGGGCAAAGCTACTTTTCTTTACAAGCTCCGACCGGTGTCATAGCCGGAGCTGTGACATGGAGATTGCTGTAGGCGGTCTTGCGCCAGTAGCCGCAGGGCATTCCTGCTGCCCAGTTCCAGGACCTGTTGCCCATCCTGATTGCTGCTGTCCCAGACCCATCCAACACACCATCAGCTCAGGCCACACAGAAGCTCTAGGAAGGAATGTTTTCACCAGCCCTGGGCAGCCTGTTCGGCCCAAGAGCAAACCTGGGGCTCTGCGCTTGCTCAGCCCCTTGTCGTGCTCCGAACTCGCCCGGCAGCCAAACCCCACGCAGGCAGTCGCTCACCCTTCCCCCTGCCGGGAATGGGGGACCAATTGGAGGGAGAAAGGGAGAGTCATTGAGAGAGCACCTGGAGAGACCAGGGACTGACAGAAATGTCAGTGGCTGCAGTAACCACCCAGGATTCGCAGCCTGCTCAACAGGAGTGCAGAACTAGTATGTGCAAAAGGTGATGTTCGCCCCTTACTCCGTGAAGTGCAGGTGAGCTGTCAGTTGTAAAAAATGTCTGCAGAAGTTCTTGAGAGAAAGGAAAATGTGTCAGTGGTTTTGAGGAAAATGTTTATACTGGTCTTGGGCCAGCAGGACGACTCTCCTGCTACAGACTGCTGGTTCAGGAGCAAAACTGACCTAAGCTGTGATCAGCTTATCCTGCTCCACCTCTGCTGGGCCCACTCCTGCGAGAGCTGGACGGTGTGATCCCGAGCTTTTGTATCCTGGACACACGTAGTGCAAAAAGCTCTTCTGCAGGTAGAGGCAGATGACTAGATTTCAAGGGAACAAATTTATTTCTTTGCTCCTTCAGTTTGTTGCAATGGGAGCCATCAAATAACTGTTGCCTCAAGTTTTTAAACCTCAGACTCATCACCTGTCAATCTGGAGCAGTCTGCTGTGACACTGCAGGGGTTTTTTTGTTACTTTCTACACTCTTCCACTGTCATCCATTTGTAGCCCACCATTCCCATAATGGCTGTGGCTGTTTTAGTAGTTTCAGAAGGCTTTAGTAAAAAGTAAATCCTAGCTGGTTTTTTTAAAGGCTCTTTAAACCCCTGTCTAGCCTGGAAAGAGGCTCTGGCATGGGGCCCTCAGGAGGACTTCAGGCTATTGCTGTCTGTCAGCTGGCTTGTGAGCTCAGCCAACTTTCTTAACAGCTTTTCTCTCCTCAGCTCCTGCTTGGGGATAGTTCTTATAGTGGCAGCAGTTCTACATAAGACTGTAAACTCCATGGGATGCATGCTATCTTTTGCACCCCCACAAAAGCTTGGCTATCTGAGTGTTGGGATGACACATGCCCCCAACACAGCAGTGCTGACAGACCTCCTGGAAGTCCTTGCCTGCTCCATGCTTTGGATCAAGGCCTGCAGTTGTGGAGGGGTTTATTATGAAGCTGACACTTTCACCACTAGACCAAATCTCTCAGTTCTCTACTGAGGCAAAACCCTCCTGGTTGCCGTTGACAAAATGTGTAGGCTGTGGCTGGATGCTGCATGCCTGAAGCAAAGCTAATAGTTTAACTGACCACCTTTTAGGTTGGCATATAACTCCTAATAGGTGCCGTCTGTCTGCACAGAGATGGAAACAAGGACTGAACTGTTAACTGCTTAGTTGAGTTCTGTTGAGGTGAAATACCCAAAGGGCTCCTCTCTGTGCAGAGGAGAGCTCAGCATTACCAGGGCAGAGGTGGCTGATGTGAAGTCATGCACTTTCTTCTTTAATCAGTGATGGGATGATAATGGACAAGTGCATTCGGTTGTGAATTTCATACCGTATGTGTCCAGAGTCCTTTGGAATACAAATGCTGTAAACCCCCAGCTTGCAGGGGTTTGGTGCACTCAGAGCCCAGCTGCTCTCTGCCGGCTGCCAGGGGCTGGGCCGCTGCTGGGGGCAGGGTGGCCGGGGACGGTGCCAGCCCCTCCTGCAGAGACACGGTGCTCGGGGAGAGCTCAGCCCTGGGCCTGGGCCTGCACACAGGGCTAGGGGTTGGGTCTTAAGATACACCGTAAGAAAGTACCGCAGAGAGACGCACAAATACTGATTAATAAATAGCAGCCCTGCAAGGACTTTAGTCTGGAGCTCGTTTGCAGCCGGACGGGATTGACCGGCTGTGTGTCCAGATTCTGGCAGTTGAGCGTGTGCTTTAATATGTGAACAGTCCCACTGAAATCCCTGGGAAAAACTATCAAAGTTGTACAAGCTCCTGTCTGCCACTGACCTGAAGCCTGATACAGGTTACGCAGAGTATGATTTTTTCAATGGCATTGCTTTTATTGACTTGGATAGGATTATTTGCCCCTAGTCATGGTGAGTTGTTTGTACGGACCTGGGATTTAATCTCCTAGGGGAAGTCTCCTTTTCAGTTTCTTTCCCTTTTCCTGCACTACAAATTTCTCCTCCTTGCATTAGGCATTCCTACCTGCTGTGGAATGTCTTGTCCACCCACAGCTCCATCTGAAAAATGACAACACAGAAGGCAGTGTGTGTTCTCCTGTGCTTGAGAGCCTCTACAGAAAGGTGGAGTGATAGCAGGATGACTGCAACTGATGAAAAAAAGATAAGATTTTTTCCTTTTGGGCTTTATTGCAGTCACTGAGCTTTTGGTTCATGATGAAAAATATATATAGCTAATTACTGTTCATCACTTCATTATTTTAATCATTTTGTTAACTTTTCTACTTGAATCAGCATAGCACAAGGATAGAGTCAAAATATCATTTGGAACAGAGGGCTGGGAAAAAACTCTCCCACAAAACTAGTAGGTTGGGAAGAAATATATTGCCGTATTGGCTATGATCAGTAACACCCAAAGTGTGAAGGAAGTAAATGCTGTCCCTGTCTGCTGGAAGTGTTGTGCCCTCAGCTGCTGTTATAGTTTCAAAATAATCCTCATCTGAGTGGAAGAAAATTCCTTCTGCTTTTCCTCGGAGTGACTGTTGTCCTCCTGTTTCTCTGTGTGATGTGCGCCATGGGGGGAGGAACTAAAGGAACTTCCTGCAGATGTTTTTCTGTCTTACCAAGTCCAAAATTCACTTTCAGAGCAGCTCTGTATAGTCACAAAGCTGTACCTGGTTAAAAGATTCTTGTAATTATTAGGGGAAGATTATTATTAGAAATTGCTGCAGCAACAACTTGCCAAATGAACCGTTAAAAGCAAACCAGGGTCAGTGAACCACAAGAAAATTCATTACAGGCTGCTTGGGGCAACACATGGTCTTTGAAGTTCTTTCTCATTTTAACCATTCGTCTCTTCCAGTATCTGTGGCAGAGCCCAGCACCTCTCTTTTGATCTCACTTGCATGTAAAGAGCCATTTCAACAACTGCAACTTCCTCTTAGTGACAAGCTCCTTTGGTGGTGTGTCACTGTGGAATCAGACAATCTAGTGACATGCAGAAATGGGACTTAGAGGGGGAAAACCACCTTTTTACTCTTAAAGAAAAGGGTATGGTCTTTTTGCCTTGGGAACTCTGAGTCTTTTTGGCTCTTGCTCTCCGCCATGAACTCTGAGTACCTCCTCTGAGGCTGAAGTTTCAGAGGTGCTAAACCATTTTCAGCTGATGAGAAAGGAGGTCCAGAACTGATTCCTGTCAATAGAGGAGCCACAGTTGGAGCTCACTGTGTGAAATAGGAGCAGTAGCTTGCCTGCGCCCTAGAGCCTGTGCCAACACTGCCGCCTAGCTTCTGCTTTTGCTTTACTGCAGTTGCTCACGGTCCTGTGTTACACAGCTTTATCGAGCCCCTGATGGTGAGTCATGGTCCTGTGGCCTTGATTTCTGCTCAAGTACGTGGGTTCCTTCTCGCAGAAACGTTTGAAGTGGTCGCACAGGGCTGAGTGATGGCAGACGGCTGCAGCAAACAGTAGAGGAGACCTGAAGTGGCAACGCAGCAAGAAACTTCCAGCCTGTATCTACAGAGAGGAAACTGAAACTCGTCTGTCCAAATTGTTACAGGATTTTTGGCAGCAGCACAACTCCAAACAAACCCATCCTAAGTCTGTTGAGTGTTTCCAGTCACAAAGCACTGGTAGTGTCCTCAGACAGGGTACTCTGACACGTGACTTTGGGCTCAGTGCTGTCTTCTGCTTTCCTGCACCTCTCTCCTACCCTTATCCATCTGTGCCTCGTACCATGCATAAATCTTTTTTCCCCTTTCACCACAAAATTTGTAGCTTTGTCTTCTTGGTCTATGGTGACTCAGGAGCTACTTGTAGTCCTAAGTACTGTCTTTAGGTTTATATGCATCTCGGTGGGAAAAGCCCTTGAAGCTCCTCCAGTGACACCATGACCCTCCCCCTGACCGTTCCCAACTCCCCCAGATCCCTCAGCGCTGGCTCAGCCCGACTCTTCAACCCCTCCAGGGATCCCGGGGACTCCCCCCCTGCCCTGGGCAGCCCATTCCAACGCCCAACAGCCCCTTCTGCACAGAAATCCTTCCTCAGAGCCAGCCTGACCCTGCCCTGGGCAGCTTGAGGCCATTCCCTCGGGGCCTGGCGCTGGCTCCTTGGCTCCAGAGACTCATCCCCCCTCTCTGCCCCCTCCTGGCAGGGAGTTGCAGAGGGCCAGGAGGTCTCCCCTCAGCCTCCTCTTCTCCAGACTGAACCCCCCCAGTTCCCCCAGCCGCTCCCCAGCAGACCTGTGCTCCAGACCCTGCCCCAGCTCCGTTGCCCTTCTCTGGCCACGCTCGAGTCACTCAATGGCCTTTTTGGGGTGAGGGGCCCAAAACTGAACCCACTCATCGAGGGGCGGCCTCCCCAGTGCCGAGCCCAGGGCTCAGATCCCTTCCCTGTCCCTGCTGGCCACGCCAGTGCTGACACAAGCCAGGATGCCATTGGCCTTCTTGGCCCCCTGGGCACACTGCTGGCTCACTGCAATTGTGTCTGTGGCATGGTTGTATTAAGCCTGTGAAAGCAACTGCCCAGAGCAGGTAAAGCCACATTCCACTTTGCCTTTATTGTTGATGCCTGCTCACACTGTAAATTCCTCGCCCAGCAGAGCTGGTGCCTTCAGGCTGCCCCAGCACCTCTTGGCACAGCCCGTGTGCTGCAGGGAGCTGTACCCGCTGGGCTGGCAGTGACAGGAGACCATCTTGTCCCTTCAGTGCTTCACAAGGCATAAAGAAAGCAAGCTGCTCCTTTCCCAGCACTGCTTCTGAACACGCTGTGGTGCTTTGTAGCTGCTGTGACTGTGCCAGGGGCTCCTGTGGGCTGAGGCTGAAATGCATGTCACGGCCTGGGTTTGTCCCTATCCTGTGTCCCACTTAGAGCTGTTGGGTTTTTAATCTTCCTCTCCTTTGCTTCAGGTCACAGAGCCAGATGTTGGTGTTTCAAGTGCCCTGCAGGAGACCTTGATGGGGCTTTGGATGACCAATGTGCTGTGAAGACAGGAGCCAAGGAGACCCATCCCACTAGAAATGGAGCTGCCAAGTGATGCCAGAACCTGCAAATGCCAACCAAGCTGTTGTGGGCCAGGTAAAGCACATCAGGGTGTTTGGGCTTTTTTCTCTTGTCCTGGAGCAGTTGGAGGGAAGGACCACTTGTGGCATTTAGTGCAGCTAGAGCTCAACCTGGCTACAGCAGTAAGGGATGACAAAAAATGTTTCTAAAAGTTCGTTAACAGCAAAAGGAGGATAAGGGAAAATCTCCCTCCTTTCCTGGATGCAGAAGGAAACATGGTAACTGAGAATGAGGAAAAGGCTGAGGTGCTCAACGCCTACTTTGCCTCAGTCTGTAGCAGTGGAACTGGCTGTTCCCTGGACCCCCAGCCTCAGGAGCTGGGAGATGGGAGGGGAAGCAGGCTGAGGTCAGCACAGTTGAACAGGAGGTGGGCAGAGACCTGCTGCACCACTTCTGTGGGAGCGGGTGGGTTACACCCAATGGTGCTGAGGGAGTCGGCAGATGTGCTCGCCAAGCTGCTGTCCATGATTTACCTGGAGTCATGGCTGACTGGGGAGGTCCCATTGGGCTGGAGAGTGGCAAATGTGACACCCATCTACAAGAGAGGCAGAAAGGAGGATCCAAGAAAATATAGACCTGTCAGTGTGCCCTCGGTGCCAGGGAAGGTCAAAGATCAGGTCATCTCAGGTGCCATTACAAGTCGTATAATGGACAGGCAGGGGATCAGGCTCAGTCAGCATGGGGTTATGAAAGGCAGGTCCTGCCTGACAAACCTGATCGCCTTCTATGACAAGATGACCCGATTATTGGACGAGGGAAAAGCTTTGGATTTTGTCTACCTGGATTTTCGACACAGTTCCCCATAGAATTCTCATAGAAAAAGTGTGCCCATGGCCTGGAGGAGCAAACGGTCTGCTGGGTCAAGCCCTGGCTGGATGGCCGGTCCAAGAGAGTGGTGGTCAGTGGAGGTAAATCCAGCTGGCGGCCGGTCACAAGTGGTGACCTCAGGGCTCGGTGTTGGGGCCATTTCTGTTCAACATCTTTATTGATGATCTCGACAAGGACACACAGTGGATCATCAGTGAGTTTGCAGGTGACACTAAGTGAAGCGGGAGTGTCGATCTGCATGAGGACAGGGAGGCTCTGCAGAGAGACCTGGATAGATTGGATCGGTGGCCAATGTCAACGGGATGAGCTTCAACCAGGGCAAGTGCCAGGTCCTGCCCTTGGGCCACAACCACCCCCTGCATGGCTACAGGCTCGGGGAGGGGTGGCTGGAGCTGTCTGGGGGAGAAGGGTCTGGGGGTTCCAATTGACAAGCAGCTGAACAGGAGACAGCA
>NW_020799182.1:18696-20695 GCF_003259725.1 Athene cunicularia | reverse complement strand
GAGCCGGGGTGAGGGACCACGAGGTCCCGAGAGCATCAAGTCTGATTTGAAAGCGCTGCAGCTCCAGCTGTTGTTGTTATTCACATCAGTATCTGCAAACTTGAACGCTTGCAAAGCCTCTGGCACCGCCGGCATCTCATGGCCGTGAGACCCGCGGGCCAGCGGCGTGTAAGATAATCCCTCTGCACGGTGTGCGCGTCCCTCTCCTGCCGTTTCAGTTTTAAATCCGACGCCTTTGCATCTCGTCGAACATCCCCCCGCGCTACCTTCGACATCCTGTTACTGCGTCCTCTCGGACTCCGTTTCGCCTCCGAACGACGCAAATCTTGTCTTTCCACTTCTCTTCGTCCATAGATCCCCCTCCAGGCCACACATTATCCCCTCCAGCCATCTCTGGAGCTCCTTTTTCTCTCCCTACCTCTTCTCAAAATGGAATAATGGAAATGGGGCATGGCTCCGCAGCTGGAGGGCCTCACTGACGGGCTGTAACAAAGTTCTCAGGGCTTTCCCTCTTGCCTCCCATTTCCAACTCCTTCCCGAGGCCGAGCGCAGCAGCTTTCACCAAGTACTTCCCAACAACTTTGTGTCTGTAGGCAAGAGGTTCCCGGGGAGCCCAGGAAGGCCCGAAGGAGCCTGCGCTACCCCCACAGCCGCATCCTTTAGCGCAGGTAAACGCAGGTTCGAATCACCTGGGTTTGCAGCTCCCTGCCCTGCTCCCTTTCCCGGGGTGTAAAACAACCGCAGCATGTCGGACAGGAGCAGGCCTGTTTTGGAAAGGACACAGCAACGCTAGGATGTACTTTTCCCCTCAACAGAAAAGGGTAGGAAAAGAAAAATTATTGAATCCAGCAAGGAGGAACACCTGCCTGCCCAGCAGACGGCTCGACTCGGGAACCTGCAACCACGTGCTGCCCTGGGCAAGCCTGGGGGGGCAGTGGGGGGCTCCCAGCTCAGGGTTACGGCAGCGGCCACAGCCCAGGAGCCCCATGGGGCTCTGCCCCGGGGCACCCACGAGCTTTTGCAGAGCTGTGAGGGCTGAGGGGGGAGTGGCGGAGCGGCAGAGCCCCGACCTCACAGTCACAGGGCTGGGGAGAGGCCAAACCCCCCCGGCTGGCGGCAAAGCACCCGCTGGGCCCCTCCTGCCCGGGCTCCGCCGCCCTCCTCGCTCCTCGCCCAACGCCCAGGGCTCCTCGCAGCCCTTTCCCTTCGCACCTCGGCGGCCCAGCACGCGCGGCCGCCCGGCCAGACACGCACACGGGGGAGATTTGCTGGGCTTTTGGTGCGGGATTTGCCAAGCGGGGAGCCCGGAGCATCTCACGGAGCCAGGCAGGTCGGGAAGCGCACGCACAGCCGCGCACACACACACACACACACACGGAGCGATGAGTTGAAGGAGCTGTCTGCCAGCAGCACATTCTGCTGGATTTTTTTTTTTTTTCTCTCTCTTGGCTAATCAGCTACTGAAAGAAGAGCTCCCTCAGCCCGGCCAGCCGCTGCGCCCCCCCCCACCGCCCGGGTCAGCTGCGCTGCGGAGGAGGGAAGTGGGCTTGGAACAGCCGCCGGCTCACCGAGGAGCACTCAACGCGCCTTCATTCATTATCCACTGACATATGGAATAGTCATTGCGGGAGGAAACAGAACCAAACAAAAGCCCCAAACTGCTTCCTCCCAGCGAGGCCCTGACAGCCTCGGCAGCTCACGGCCATTCATCTCCGGGCGGCCGAGGGGAAGGGATGCTCGGGCTGCGTGGCGAGCGCCGGAGGGACGGCCAGGGGGGGCCTTGCCGTGGGACCGGCTCCCCGGCAGCACCGGCACGGCCTCAGCGGGGCTCTCGTGCCGCCCCGGCACGGGGACCCTGCCCGTCGGGCACCGGGAGAGGGCCCTGCGTGTGACACGGGCTCCCCGACCCGCCCCGGCCCGGCCAGGAAACCGATTTATTTTGTTGTGTCTCTTCTCAGAGCACACGGCAGAGACCGGGGCTGGGCGGCCGGCCAGGCCC
>NW_020799182.1:15982-18646 GCF_003259725.1 Athene cunicularia | reverse complement strand
TTTTTTTTTTTTTTTTTCCTGGGTTATGCTGGAGACATTACACAAGTGTATGTTTTCTATAGTCATATATTTCCCCTCTCTCTAAATCTCTATTCCAGACCCGGGGGCAGGGACTGCCGGCAGCTCCGGCGCTAGCCCAGGTGGGCCTCCAACATCCAACCCTTCGGGCCCTCGCTGGACCAGCGAGCCGGCAAGCACCCGATCCCCCCCCCGCGACCCCAACAGGAACAGACGGGTCCCTCACGGCGCCGGGAAACGCAAACCTGGCCCCGTCGAGCTGCCAGCGATGCCGAAGAGCTCCCCCAAAACGGGGTGTGCGCAGCCCCGAGCCCTGCTCCAAAACCCTCCCGTCCCGAGCCCCGGGGGGGCCACGCTGGTGTCACCCCCCACGGGCCATTCCACGCCACCCGGGCGCCCCATGCGAGGGAGCCGGGGGAGCGAATCGGTCAGAGCACTGGCAGCCCCCAGCAGGCACCCGCCGGCTCTTCACCCCCTGGGTCACGCAGGGTTTTCTGCATCCTCTTATTTCTCAGCGGTTCAGGAGGAGACAGCCTGAATTATTCCACCCAACCCGCGCCCAAGAGGCTTCTCCAAACGTTTGTCCAAGTCATGGACGAGGCTACCCAGTGCCCTTTCGGGGAAGCGACAGCCCAGCAGGACGGGTCAGATCCAAACCGCCCCCACAGCCCTTGGCAGCCCCCCCGTCCCGAGCCCAGGGCTCTGCTGGAACAGCTGATGGACGCCAATCGCATTAATTGATTTAGCAGACGATTAAGAAAGGCAATGAAGTTTGTCTGGAACAACCAAGCCCTAGGGGCGTTTGTTTTACTGCCCAGATCCTGCTATCTTCCACACAAGCGGTTTCCAACCTTTTCCGATGCAGGAAACCCAGGGAGGTTCCCTGGGAGAGCGGGGCAGGTCCCCGAACGGCGAACGTCCCCCCGCGAGCCACAGGTGAGGCTCAACCACCTCCGAAATGGCTGGAAAAACCCTCTCCTGGCCCCAGGCTCCAAACCCCAGCCCCGGCTGGGCACAGACGGCGCTCGTTGTGCAATTCTAGAGGGCGGGAGGAAGGCTCGTGCCGTAGGGGAGCGCTGGCCTCCCCAAAGTGGCCGTGACGTTCTTTTCGGGCACCCCAAAGGTTCGCAGCGACGCGCTCAGGCACCGCACCCTCCCCAAGAGCCTCCTGCAGAGCCCCGAGGCGGCGCCTCCGGCCTGCTGCACACCTGGGACCCCCTCCCCTCCCCTCCGGTTCGCAGGGAAGCCAACGCCGAGAGGGAAACCCATCACCCCCAGCTCATACCCGCCCCTAAAAACAGCTGCCGTGGGTCCTACCTCTTCGTCCGAGCTGTCGTGTTCGTATTCATTCTGTGCAAGCAGAGCCTCGTTTTCCTTCAGCGACGAATCATCCGCCAAGATTTTGCTCTTCCTGGGAGCCCCTTTGGCCTGCGAGACAGAAAAAAACCAGCTCAGTGAGATCCCCTCACGTGAATCTTTGTGGTTTTGTGTTCGCTGCACCGGAGACCCCGGCTGGGCGATGGACTCCGCCACCAACACCGGTCCCAGATCCCCACTTTGTGCCCCGACCTGGGCAGCACTAAGCGGCACAACGCCCCACTCTCCGATCCTCCGGGAGTCGCCGTTACACAGGGAGGGAAGGAAGGAAAAAGGAAAAGGCTCATTAACCAGCAGTTACATCCACCTGGGACTGCAGAGAGAAAGTCGATCACCTTTCTGCAAGGACAGGTTGCCCGAGCGGCTCTGGCAGCCGCCTGACTCGCCCCAGAGCCACGTTCTCACTCACCGGGCCCCAAATTATTCTCCTGCAGCAGGTTCCGTACCCCAGATGCCTCCCAGAGTTATTTCAAGACTCTCCGTCCCTCTTTTCCCCTGGAGGTCAATGCTGCTGAGACCACGCAACCAGGGCAGAGGCTGCAACAAACCCAAACTCCAACAGGCAGGATGGGGAAAGGATTTCCCAGGAATGCCGCTTCCTCCAAGCATCCCTCGGAACATGGACAGTCGAGGGCGAGGTGCCAGTGCGGCTCCAGGCCCAGGAGGCAAGGACAATATCAGAACCCATCAGAAACTCAGCGCGGAAACAGAAAAAAGACCTCAGGAGGTCCCGACTCCAGCCTCCTGCTCAGGGCAGAGCTGCAAAGTTAGATCAGGACTCTTGGTATCCTGGCTGGTCAAGTCTGGAGTATTTCCAAGGATGGGGATCTCGCCACCTCCCTGGGTCCTGTCCCGGGGCTGCAGCACTCCTGTGGGCATGAACATTCCTTCTGTTCCAGCAGCATTTTCACAGAATCCCAGAATCATCTGGGTTGGAAAAGCCCTTGAACTCCTCCAGCCCAACCATGACCCTCCCCCTGACCGTTCCCAACTCCCCCAGACCCCTCAGCGCTGGCTCAGCCCGACTCTTCAACCCCTCCAGGGATCCCGGGGACTCCCCCCTGCCCTGGGCAGCCCATTCCAACGCCCAACAGCCCCTTCTGCACAGAAATCCTTCCTCAGAGCCAGCCTGACCCTGCCCTGGGCAGCTTGAGGCCATTCCCTCGGGGCCTGGCGCTGGGGCCTTGGCTCCAGAGACTCATCCCCCCTCTCTGCCCCCTCCTGGCAGGGAGTTGCCGAGGGCCAGGAGGTCTCCCCTCAGCCTCCTCT